>NC_137920.1:42865289-42922789 GCF_963457725.1 Sprattus sprattus
GCCATAAAGGCGTAACCATGGAAACGTGTTGATCATTGCCTCCAAAACAGGAAGTCATTTGTAAATTCCATGGAGATTCGTGATTGGTCAGACCGGTCCTAGAAGCCAAGGCTGAGCACACACACACACACACACCCCCATCCGGAGTGTTTCAGCAGACACACACGCATCCACCCAGAGTGTTTCAGCAGACACACACACACACCCACCCTGAGTGTTTCAGCAGACACACACACACACCCTGAGTGTTTCAGCAGACACACACACACACGCACACTTCCAGAGCCAGCTGTGCCTTACTGCATTAGCTCCGCCTCCCAGGAGGTTCCTCATGGAGTAATGTTCTGAGAAGAAGATATTTTATTTAAGTCATATTTATTTGGCCTCCACTTTGAGCCTTAAGTAGGTGTGTGTGTTTGTAGCCCCTAAGCTGCCGATGACTTCAGCTAATACAGCTCTTCAGTTTGGCCTTCTACCAATGTGAACAACAACAACGTTATGTTGCCTGAAATCAGATTTGTATATTATCATAATTAATATTCATAATTTCACAATCTCATAATTTATCACTGGGATCAAGAGATTATGTTTGGGTGAGATCTTTAAGGGAAATTCAAACACCAAAAAATACTTTTGACTTTTGAATCCTTTTCATTAAATGGTATGAGTCTTCATAATGTTTTGAAATCCTAAATATAAATGATTAAAATACACGCTTGAGTAACTGTAGCTTTAAAGTGGAAACTGGAATAACTGGGGAGAGATCACGGGTTGGGACATGTCATGTGTACACATTCAGAGAATTTCATATAATCAAAAGCACTGTAAGGTTGATTTTCTAAATTGTTATTTCCAAATAAATTATTTGCCTGTTGATTAAAACCTGTCTTTGAATAAATGAGCAGATGAGTGTTTGTCTCCTCGAGCAAATTGGGACCATTCTGGTCCCGTCAATAAAGACTCATCACTCTGGTCCTGACTAAAGTCTATCACTCTGGTCCCGTCCATAAAGACTCATCACTCTGGTCCTGACTCAAGACTATCACTAAGTCCAATCTGGTGTCTGCTCAGTTTTCTCGCAACACTGAGGTTACCTAGAGGTCCAGTCTACTGGCTACAGAGTAGAGCTTTACTTACTCAACCCCAGGTGCGGTAGATTAAACATCACCAACTCCCACCAAAGTCCCCAAAACGCCATCAGTTTCTCATCACCCATACCTCCCAAACTTCATCAGTAGATTCATAAAAGAAAACACACACCTAATGACGTGATGTGATGCGTCACAATCTGTTTTAATGATTCACAGCCTGATGTGTACTTTACAGTTTATACCGTTTCTGTGGCAACATAATTCCTTCCCGACACCTTAGACGGACTGAAGATGCAGCACACCACGCCAACTGGAAAACTCCTCTGTGTCCATAGTTACAATCTTCATGTGGGAGGGTTGTCAGTTTGGTGGAAGGGTTCCGGGGTTAATGTCACGGTTAGGGTCAACATACAAACGCCCATCAGAGTCCAGACCATGTTAATATCCACGAGGACACACTTGTTTTCCTATGACTAGGGATGGAGTGTGTGTGTGTGTGTGTGTGTGTGTGTGTGTATGTGTGTGTGTGTGTGTGGGGGGGGGGTTCATTTCTTGTGCTTCTTCTTCTTGGCTCCTGGTCTGTGGTGCCCCCCCCTGCGCTCGCCGTCGCCACCTAGCTGGATGTCAGGGGCGCCGCGGCGCTTGCCTGCCCCTGCCTTAGCCGGCATGACGTCGTCCCGGGAGATGGGCTCGATGATGGACCCCGCCTTCGTCACGATCCGAGGAGCCGTCAGCTTCCTCACGGCCAACTCCGGGTTCCACGTAGAACCGAGAGGGGAACGGATGCTCCGCTCAAACTGGCTAGGGTTCTCAAAGGGGAATGGAAGCTGGCTCACCTGGAGACAGAGGAGAGAGAGAGGAGAAGAGTGAGTGGAGAGAAATATATGGAGAGAGGAGGAGAGAGAGAGATGAGAAGAGTGAGTGAAGAGAAATATGTGGAGAGAGGAGAGAGAGAGATGAGAAGAGTGAGTGAAGAGAAATATGTGGAGAGGTCTCAGTCAAAACAGGCATCATGGGCTGTCAATAGATTGAGGAAAATTATTAAGTAATTAATCGCACATTTTGAAATGTATTAAATCTCATAAATTAATGAGAAATCACTTCAGACAGCGTGTACTTAGACGTGTACTTAGACACTTGTATTAATTGTATTTTTTTTTTTAAACCCAATGGTGCCCCTCAACGGTAAATCGTAAGAATTGTCCCCTGAAGCAATTCAAATCACCTAAATCAGCCCACTGTCCTCAACTATATTGATGGGCCGACGGTCACCGGCAACCCAAATGGTAACCTTTTTACGGACTGGTCTAGTTATTCTCCTAGAGAAGTCGTGGAGTGTGGGTTGGCAACCATCTAACCTGGGACTGCTTTCTGTCAGGTGCTTTGCATTAAGGTGATGACTTAAAGACGAGTTGCTTCTGTGATAGGTTCATACATGAACCGATTATGAAACCATTGGTTACTTTACTGTCCTGTCCATATAAAGGCATTTTTTAAGTTGCGTTAAAATATTGTATCACATTAATCGCTGCCACATTAATCGCAAGATTAACGCGTTAACGTTGACAGCCTTAGTATTTGTACATCTTACTGATTTATTGATTTGACGTGGACATTACAGTAGCATTGAAACTGCAACATCCAATTATGCACAAGCACCAGATGCCCTGTGTTTGGTGTCTGTAGCTAGTATGTGTGACTGTGTGTGTGTGTGTGTGTGTGTGTGTGTGTGCACCAGATGCCCTGTGTTTAGTGTCTGTAGCTAGTGTGTGTGTGTGTGCACCAGATGCCCTGTGTTTGGTGTGTGTGTGTGTGTGTGTGTATCTTGAGCTAATTCTTTTTATTTTTAGTTAAAGTAAAATTATTATTCCATGAATGCCGTTTGTTAAGTGTTCAAAAAGCTGGGCAGGAACTGGCTGGTAAAAAAGGGAACCTTACAGATGTTTTATTTATTACCATCATAGATAAATATACCAGTATTGTATCGTATTTGTGGTATGGTATGTCATAATATTTATGGCAGGTATAGTATCGAAGTCATAATTTTGGTATCGTGACAACCCTACTAAGAAGTTTCTTATTTCTATCATATTATGTTCACAGACGATATGAAGCAATGAGAAGCTTAACGGGAGCAGGAGAGGGGGCGATTGCCCCACCTGCAGTTCCAGCCCTCACCTGGTGGGCGGCGACAGAGGCATCACGCTTCTCTGAAATGATGACGGCCGGAAGCTTCCGGTCTTTCCTGGGGGCAGTAGGCGGAGCTTTCCTCAGGAAGCTGAAAAATGACATCAGCATTAGTACTGTGAGGGAGGTCATATGACAGGTCGAATGACATCACTTCCTGTTGGTCAGCTGACACACGAACACCCCTTACCGACTGCGTTTGCGTTTCTGTTTCTTGGTCTGGATGCCGACCCCGCCCCACTCACCCCAGCCGGGCAGTGATAGGTCGACATCTTTGGGTCGCCCCTCCTGTTCCTGTTTCCGCTTCTCCTTCAGGAAGTCAGAGACGACATCATCTCCTGCAAAAGCCTCACGAATCATGTCTGTCTGTTCGTCCAGCGCCTGAGGATGAAAAGAACAACCATCGTGATCATGTGATCCATGACACGCTCTCTCCGTCTGACCCCTCTAACCTCTTTAGCCTGGGGTCAGGGATAGGGTCAGGGTCAGGGTCGGGGTTAACCCTAGGCATCTAACTTCCCTAACTGATGCTGAATACAAGCTCAGATCTAACTTTCCTAACTGATGCTGGATACAAGCTCAGATCTAACTTTCCTAACTGTTGCCGGGTTTTGGTTTGTTCTCCGTGGAGAAGCATCGGTGTGACATCACCCTCTGACTCGACTGTGGACCAGAATAGGGGTGGGCTGCAGCCCAAAGCAGAGAGAATCTATTTCATTGGTCGGGTGACGGTGCACTCACATTGTTGCGTTGGAATGCGTTAATCCAAAGGATGACTGAGGAGTCTGGCACATGGGGTTGTGTTGATAACGGAGACGTTATAGTGAGATTGACAGGTCAACAAACCAATCAAGCCGCTAACGAGCTGTTTACCTTGTGGGTAGTAGCATACTAACATTAGATAGCTGGCTCACACACCTCGCTAGTCCCCTCAGATGTATTTTTCAGTTACAATAACAGGGTTTTCACATTGTAGTGTCTATTTCCCGGTAACTTAAAAATTTCTAAGCAAAAAAAGTCAAGCAAACCACTTTAAGGTTCAAATACGACCATCTACGGAGTTTGGGGCCGCCATCATTTTTTATTTTTTGAGCTTCGCGCTCTTTAGACGTGAGAATAAATATGATCTGATTGGCTAGCGCCTGTGACACACGGAAGGGATCAGATCCTACATGAGAGCTCTCTCTCTCTCACACACACACACACAAACACACCCACACACTGAAGGGATCAGACCCTATATGCGAGTCAGCCCGCCACCTGTCCTTCCCATAAGATCCATCTCTCACTCTCACCTCATCCTCAGCATCCTCTATGGCCGGCGTTGTCATGAGAACACGGATGTTCCTGGCTTGCTTGGTCAGCACCTGATCTGGGTCGATGACCTTCTTGTGACCTTTCCCCTTAGGGGCGGGGTCATCCACATCATGCCCTGGTGCAGCTCCCTCCAACTCCACCTGGGGCCAACAGAGCAGCAATCATCAACCAATCAGCAGCCACGATACTCAACACACAAGCCATAATCACCCAATCAGCCGACACGATACTCAACACACAAGCAATAATCACCCAATCAGCAGCCACGATACTCAACACACAAGCAATAATCATCCAACCAGCAGCCACGATACTCAACACACAAGCAATAATCATCCAACCAGCAGCCACCATACTCAACACACAGGCAATAATCACCCAATCAGCAGCCATGATACTCAACACACAAGCAATAATCACAAATACACAAACACACACCAATCAGTACACAACCAATAATCAAACGAACACCAATAACCAATTGATAATGATAATTAGTACACAAACGATGATCACACACCACCACACACATACACACACACACACACACACACCTCAATAATCAGACACTTAATCCAAATGTCAATGATGACAGACAGACAGACACCCATCATATCTGACAGATCAGCTAATCATACCACGGGAGCGACAGACAGACATGATGTTCAGCCAATCATACCAAGGGGGCGGTGTCATTGTGAGTCTCTGCCAGTAGCTCCGCCTCCTCTAGCGTGCGGACTCGTGTGGTGTCCTCATCCAGCAGCTCTGCGCAGGAAGCGGGTCTCGCTGTCACCAAGGGTGCAGCACCCTGTTGTCCCTGCTTGGCCAGGCGTCCAAAGAGAGCATTGAGTTCAGATGCAGCTGCTTCATCCATCTGGTCTTCTTCATCTTCATCACCATCACCATCATCATCGCTACCGTCAGCTCTGGATAGGGAGGCTGCGGCAGCTACCGCGGTCTGTGAAGCCTCTGATAGGGGAGAGAGATGTTTTAGCACTTTACCTCAGACCACACACCCACACACACGCAAACACAAACACGCACGCACACACACACCATCACACGCAGGCACGCACACACACACACACACACACGTTTACACACACACACCAGTCGTCTGCCTGGCCTCCTTGTCCTCCTCTTCATCGTTAGTCTTCCTCAGCTGCCGTCGGCGGGCAAACTCTCCCAGCAGCCTCTCCTCCTCCGTCTCCTCCTCCTCCCGCTCTTCTCCCACTTCAACAGCATCCCCTCGTCCCGACATGGAAGCCTCCGGAGTTTCACTACGGTCAAAACAGAGACACAGAGGGACAGAGACACAGATGGACAGAAACACAGACACACAGTAGGACAGACAGACAGACAGAGACACAGACAGACAGAGACACCGACACACAGACGGACAGAGAGACAGATAGACAGAGACACAGACAGACACAGACACACATAGACACAGAGACACAGACACACAGACGGACAGAGACACAGACGGACAGAAACACAGAGACGGAGGGTTAGACGACCTGACAGACACTGGAGGACTAGGCATCAGGCACTACAGTATAGAGCAGGGTGGTCGCGGAGCACTATCCATGGGGCGCGAAAATAGTTTAGATTTTTTTTTTCCCCATTGGTGGGCCGCGGAGCGAGTAACTGATTTTAAATTGATAACAATATTAATTAAGGGCGTCAAAGTTAACGCGTACATCTATGATAATATTGTGGCCGAGATTAATGTGATACAAATATTTTAATGCAGTTGACGCAACTTTGTTTACTTCCGGTGTGCGTTGACCAATGACATTAAACCGGATTGTGCCTGCAATCAGTTAGGCAGGAGTGACCGAGATGGTAGTGAAAGATGTAGAGCTGAGGGATTGTTTGGCGGAAAGTTTCTGTTTAAGAGGCCAAATGACGGAACAATCGACAAATCTAAAGTTGAATGTAGCATTTGTCAAGCTGAATTTAGCTGTCACAGAAGCAACTCGTCTTTAAGTTATCACCTTAATGCAAAAGCACCCGACAGAAAGCAACCCCAGGTTAGATGGTTGCCAATCACACTCCACTACGTTTCTAGGAAAATAACTACCAGTCCGTAAAAAGGTTATCAACGCTGTATCAGTTTGGGTTGGTGGTGACTGTCGGCTCTTCAACATAGTTGAATACGGTGGGCTGACTGAGGTGTTCCGAATTGCTTCAGGGGATAATTGTTACCATTTACCGTCGAGTGGCAGCATTGTGTTTCGCATATATTCCTTTCTTGACGGCGAGAGCACGAAAAAAATACCATTAAACAACAGTGTCTAAAATACACGCTGTCTGAAGTGATTACTTGCAGATGTATCGGATTCGACGGACGTAAGTAAAGTTGCATTAGTGCTGTTTTTGTCAGTTATCATTGGAGTGGTTATTCTTTTCTGTGGACAGCTACCAACTCAAACTGCCCAGGAATGATGGTGCTATTTATGTTGATTATAGATTGCAGCCACAGATTTAAATCATTATTTAAATTATTCTAATCATTATATTGACCTATTTGAACTAGGGCTGGGTATCACTAGGTACCCCACGATACGATAATATCACGATATTTTACCCACGATAACGATAATATCACGATACAGCGATTCTGCGATTATCGATATATTGCAAGACATTTCACCCACGATACATCACGATATCTCTGTCACTGAAGAAATTCAGAATGTATTAATTGCACTGAATCCATTTCACATGAATTACACATGAATTTCACATGAATTGCACGAAAAAACTAGTCTGGGAAATCCCGCCCCTCTTCTCCGGCCAATTTGATTTTGCCTCTGAAAAGGGTCTGGCAAAGATTGCACAGCCGTTCATTACAGCATTCTCAGGATCTCTGGGACCAATCACAAACTGGCTTTTGGCTACCTGGCGCGCCATTGGCGGATTTAAAATAACCACGTCTAGAATCAAAAGCGAAACCTAAGAGAAAAGCACAGCAAACTATAAACTGCTCTCGCGGCTGTCTCGGATGATTTCAAAGGCAAGTTTTCTTTGAAAATAGAACGGAAAGGTTTGAGATGTGTGAAACCCAACATACCTCCACAAGGTCTCACCTGCGGAGGGTCTTCAATTGGAAAAATTTGATTTGATTTTTTATTACACCTAAGATCCAGAGTAAGAAATCCATATCACACCAGCCTTGTTGGCGACAATGTGGTTCACTGAACGCCAATCACACACACATTTTTTGGAGCTGTGGGGGGGTTAAATGTTTTTGGGAAAGGGCACATGCTGTACTTATTGCTGTACTAGGGTATGGAATACCTCTGACATGTACCATCTTGTACTTGGGCCACATTACAGCTGATATACTACCAGAGGATCGGTACTTGACCAAGATACTCCTTACAGCAGCTAGGAAAACAATAACTCGGAACTGGTATAAATCTGAGTCTCCTTCCCAGAATCAGTGGATGGACACTATAAAATAACTTTATGCAATGGAGAGGTTAACTCGTATGCTAGAGTTGAGGCATGACTTGCTTGTAAAGAGGTGGCAAAAGTGGACACTTTATCTATGTTTACAAGGCACATACTAAAAATTTGTAATTTTTATCTACCAATGTACTATCCCACAAGTTGTATGTTTTTTATGTTAATTTTTGCTTTGTTTTGTTTCCTGTCTTTCTTTTCTGTTTTTCTTTCTTATTTTCTGTGTTCTATTGTATGCTCTGTAAATTCAATACAAATCTAAGTGATAAAAAAAAAGAAAATAGAACAGAAACTTGCTCTGAAACAATTCATACAGAAAAAATATGTGTTTGCTTTATTACCGATCGTTGTATCGTTGTATAGTATCGTTGGTCTGATTGGTTAAAGGCGTGTCCAATTACGTGAGTGAAGTGGACCTCCATTTAGTAGTTTGCCAGACTAACTGAGCAAATGAAATGCAGTGAAGGGGCGGGGAATTCCAAGACAACGAAAAAAAAAGAATCAAGAAAAAACAAGTAAAATAAAGTGTACAGCACAGTGTACAGAATGATGCAAAGTAATGCTTCAAAAATATTTTCTGCAAATAACAGAAAATTAGAAAACTAAATAAATGCAGAAAACATATTTCAGTGCTTAGTTATCAACTTTTCTGTAAACAATGGACAGAGTGCTGCTGAACAAGCAGAATCAAATTGTTTTATGAGAGCATTTAACCTATGCTTAGTATTTAACTTCTGTACAATTCAACTACCGTAAATCCTCAAATAGTGGCCGGGGCTTGTATTTACTTAGGCTGCACAGCGCACCGGCCTTTATTTGGGGCAGGCTTGTATTAGGGGCAGGCCTTTATTTCTTACTTATCTTCTGTTATATAATTGTATTATTTAAATAATGGGCATAATTGCAGTAGGCGAATATAATTCATTGCATATGCATTCAACACTTCCTGCACATCGCGTAGCGCTTTAGGTCAGGGTGTGTCAACGTAAAAAATAAACATCGGAGTTATGGTCTCCACTGTCAGTCACGGAGGCAAATATTTCCAAAGCCTTGAATTTAATCATTTTTCTAGACACTCTATTATGCTTATCGCGGACTGAAAACACAGCCGCGGAAAAAATTAAGAGACCACTTCAAAATTATCAGTTTCTCTGGTTTTACTATTTATTGGTATGTGTTAAAGTAAAATGTACATTTTTGTTTTATTCTATAACCTACTGGCAACATTCCTACCAAATTTCAAATAAAAATATTGTCATTTAGATAATTTATTTGCAGAAAAATGACAATTCGTCAAAATAGCGAAAAATATGCAGTGTCTTCAGATCTCGAATAATGCAAAGAAAACAAGCTCATATTCATTTTTAAACTACACAATACTAATGCTTTAACTTAGGAAGAGTTCAGAAATCAATATTTGGTGGAATAACCTTGATTTAAAATCACAACTTTCATGTGTCTTGGCATGCTCTCCACCAGTCTTTCACATTGCCGTTGGGTGACTTTATGCTACTCCTGGCGCAAGAATTCAAGCAGCTCGGCTTCTTTACATGGCTTGTGACCATCCAGCTTCCTCTTGATCACATTTCAGAGGTTTTTTTATGGGATTCAGGTCTCGAAATTGGGCTGGCCATGACAGGGTCCTGATCTGGTGATACTCCATCCACACCTTTACTGGCCTGGCTGTGTGGCATGGAGCATTGCCCTGCTGGAAAAAACACTTCTCAGAGTTGGGGAACATTGTCAGAGCAAAAGGAAGCAAGTTTTTCTTCCGGGACAACGTTGTACTTTGCCTGGCAGAGGTTTGTAAAAGACCATAAGGATTGAACCAAAGCGGACTGGAGGGTCTCCTAGTTCGTCTTCTCTGATGAGTCCAATTTCACAGTAGGTGCGAGACTCTGTGGCTTGTAGGCCTCACCAGGTCTCCGTCTAACCATCAGACGACCATGTGTTGGGCAAAGCTGAAAATTGGACTCATCAGAGAAGACGAACTAGGAGACCATCCAGTCCGCTTTGGTTCAATCCTTATGGTCTTTTACAAACCTCAGCCAGGCAAAGTACAACGTTGTCCCGGAAGAAAAACTTGCTTCCTTTTGCTCTGACAATGTTCCCCAACTCTGAGAAGTGTTTTTTCCAGCAGGGCAATGCTCCATGCCACACAGCCAGGCCAGTAAAGGTGTGGATGGAGTATCACCAGATCAGGACCCTGTCATGGCCAGCCCAATTTCGAGACCTGAATCCCATAAAAAAACTCTGAAATGTGATCAAGAGGAAGATGGATGGTCACAAGCCATGTAAAGAAGCCGAGCTGCTTGAATTCTTGCGCCAGGAGTAGCATAAAGTCACCCAACGGCAATGTGAAAGACTGGTGGAGAGCATGCCAAGACACATGAAAGTTGTGATTTTAAATCAAGGTTATTCCACCAAATATTGATTTCTGAACTCTTCCTAAGTTAAAGCATTAGTATTGTGTAGCTTAGAAATGAATATGAGCTTGTTTTCTTTGCATTATTCGAGATCTGAAGACACTGCATCTTTTTTGCTATTTTGACCAATTGTCATTTTTCTGCAAATAAATGATCTAAATGACAATATTTTTATTTGAAATTTGGTAGGAATGTTGCCAGTAGGTTATAGAATAAAACAAAAATGTACATTTTACTTTAACACATACCAATAAATAGTAAAACCAGAGAAACTGCTAATTTTGAAGTGGTCTCTTAATTTTTTCCGCGGCTGTATATTCAACGAGCTGGTTTTATAATCAGCCTTTCTTTCTTTCTACCTCCACCTGCTAGTCATAGCATTCGTCTCGGGTCAATGTCAAACTTCTTTGCTGCTTTTTCTCCCAAATGTTCTTCAGCAATCAGTATAGACCATCTCTTTGAATTTAATATCAAAGTTACGCAAGTCTATTACTGCTTTATGATCCCTTCTGGAAAAAGTAACCTAGCCAACTAAAACGTTACAGATAAACAACAATAGGCTATACGATACGTGCATTTAGGCTAAACATTCGCCTAGTAGTCCTACGTGAGGAAATTTCTTTTTTTATTGCAAACAGCCCATGAGATTAGCCAACCATATCATATAATATAATATTAAACATGAGGAGAACATGTATTTGTGAAATGCATTCAATTAAATTGTGATGCCTACTTTTGAGCCGACGGACTGATGCTGGTAGGCTACAGTAATATACCGGTAGGCTACTTTATTTTACCCCCGGCTTGTATTCGGGGCCCGGCCTTCATTTGTCCGTATGGACCACGACCCCGGCTACTATCTGAAGCCCGGCTTCTAATTGAATCCCGGCCTTTATATGAGGATTAACGGTAAATCTGTAATGTGTAAACGTTTCAAAACAGCATGTTCTTCTTCAGGAAGAGCAACTGGTCAGCATGCTCAGAGGTGAGACAGCTCCTTTGAGAGCTGATTATGTCACCTGCTGTAGAGAAGACACGTTCCGCAGGTAAAAATGTGAACAAAGATGGCGGACCAACTCCGCTGACGGTCGTGTTTTGTATGTAAATGTACATGTTTTCAGCGTTTTCGCGCTTAGATTTTTCAAAAGTTACCGAGAAATAGACACTGCACTATCCGATAACACCATCATTGTAACCATCAATAATGGTTGATGTGATTTGCGAGGCGTCACTCATCCAACTTTCTAACATCAGCACGTTAGCCTACGTACGTAAGCTACGTAAGTAACCTACGGTATTTCAGCATACTAACGTCTTCTTTTTTTTTCACTGACTGCAGTGGACTTCACTCTAATTCATGAGCGCCCTCATGTGGGGTCTTGAAGTAGTGACTCTGTAGATTAAATCTGTAGCAGGTTTTTGTGAGAGAATCTGTTTAGAACGGCTGTATGTTTATTGTTTAAATATCGATATTTGGCGTCAGCATATCAATAACGTCCCGCAAGACGAAATATCGCGATATGTCGCAATATCGATATTTTGGCACACCCTTAATTTGAACCTATTTGTTTGCATGTCTGAAGCATCACCTATTTTAATTAGGCCTAGATGAGTGGTCCTGTTTGCATGTTCCATCACTTGTTTTGAGTATACATGCTATCTTTTGGGTCTTTTCTGGTTTAATTACCTTGCTTGTTTGCTTTGCACAAATAGGCCTTGGCCTACTGCAATTAAGTTCTCTGTGTGTATTTATGTTGTTTTCTGGTGCACAATACAATTTTGATGCAATATCTAGAGTTAGATTTTCTTTTATTTATTTATTTATAGGCTTCCACCTGTGGCAGGTGCTGATGTTGCTTTTTGTCACACATAACAATTGCTTATTAATTAGAATGAATGGATTATAGATTCAATTAGCCTAATGGAATATAGATTCGCTAAAATAAGCGGGGTGTCTGTTGGGCCCCGACCTGTTACAAATACGAAAAGTTGGGCCTCGGAGTCGAAAAGGTTGGGAACCCCTGGTATAGAGCTCTAATGTTTCTCCCATTGGTGGGCCGCCCAAATGTTTCAAGTTGAAACTAATTTTCCACAAATAACTGATTTTTAGTTGAGAACAATGGGCCTCATTCTCAAAGTGTCTTCTTTAATATTTTCTTCCGAACTTCAAAAGACCAACATAAAAAAAGATTTATTTACATTAGGACATCACAATGCCTCGCAGAATCATGACTATACATCTAAAACATAAGTGTTAATGATACAAATATTCCTCCAAACACTGAGCACCTCCTACATATACAGCACCTCATACCTGTCAGCCACGCCCTTTGGCTCTTCCTGCTCAGCCGTTGTCATGACTACAGCCATCTTCATCCAGGGATTTGCCCCTTCCTTCTGATTGGCCGATGCCTCGTTGACGATGTCGGGCAGTGTCTGGTCGCCACTGAGCAGAGTGGGGTCGCTGTTGGAATCGTCGTCATGGTCACTGTCGTCCTGGAGTTCAGACGATGGGAGGGGCTTGTGGGTGAGCTGGCGGTTGAGTTCAAGCTGTTCGTGCATGGCCTGTCGTGCCTGAGAACACACACAGACGTTTAACACACACACACATATGTTTAACACACACGCAGACACACACACACACACACATGTTTAACCTTTAAGAACGTGGGTTTTAAATTTTTCCAACGTACTCAGTTGGGTGAGTTTTTTTTCTGGTTCCTTCACGAATGTTCTACAGAATGTTCTACAGGAACATTCTACAGTCATTGTCAAGGCTGCAAGGAAATTATAAATGTTTGCCTGATCTGATGTGCTACCTTCACGTTTTTATCAGCAATGCATTCGCTAAAATATTTTACTAATGTCAGACTAACTCAACAAGTGGTTCTTTCTCAATCGTGTGACGTCATCGTAACGACGTAGGCCAACTGGTACGTGCACGTTTGAAACGATGACAACGTCTCCAGCCAGCCACACACGTGGATTTGTCGTTACCCTGCTTGGCACAAACCATTTCCTTTCCATTCCTCTCCTCACATGGCTTCAACAAAGGGTAAGTGATCTTATGACTGATTTATTTATCCAGAAAACCTCAGAGTTGTAATTTAGGCTATAATAGTCTGTCAAACCGTCTGTATGCCAATAGAGCTAGCTAGCGAATGACATGTGTGAATGAAAAACAATACAAACGTGAATACAATCGATGTCGAACAGATTGAAGGCCAATAGAGCTAGCTAGATGTGAAAGAAAATGTGGTCCAGAAAATAAACGTCTTATTACATCCGTTCAACAAACAAGCCCATCCTATTTAGCGCAAATCCACAGCTAGTCAGATGAGGCGAACGAGGAGAAGGTGATTCACGAGGTGATTTTAGTGCACATATCGGAGTATTACTTTGTGAAGCTAATGTAATCAATCCCAAATAGAAGGAGGTTGATTCTGGGGAGATGGTACGTGTCGAACAGTAAATGTGATTTTGTAAATGTATACTGAATTTTGAGGAAAGGTTATTATTTAGGTAATTATTTTTCAAGAGCACTTTTTGATTCATGAAACAAGTAACCCTAATTGTCAGAAGAGGCTAATTACACGTGCTCGTGTCGCACAAACACGTGTGCATGCACACACGCGTGAGCAATGACGATTATCATTTGATTCAATACGTATTGAGACATTAACTTCTCTGTGGGTTTTTTGTTGTCTTCTGCCTCAGGTATTTTCTGGCTGCCTCCTGCACACACAGGGGTTTGACGACACTATCCCCTGTGGCATAGTGGACTTTGCTGGTTGAAGGACTTCACCTCACCCCTCTGCATTTTGGCATCCCTTTTACTTTCCTGGTGGCCTTTTGCCCCTACACCTCATCCCTGCACCGTCCCCCCCCTCCCTTTACACCTCATCCCTGAACCCCCCCCCCCCCCCCCCCTTTGCTGGTTGAAGGACTCCACCTCACACCTCACTCTGAACCCCCCCCCCCCTGATGTTACCTTCAGAGCAGCAGGAGTAGGTAGACTGGGCTCTGTTCAGGTGTTGTAGCTGCAGCTCCACCCTCATCCAACCATGGATTTTACAATTGGTAAGTGGACATATATACAAAATAGTAGAAAACGTCAGACTTGTCATTTATGCAAATCAATGCCTACAGACTTTGCATAGAGCGTTAGGTTGACACCAGTTTTTTGTTGACAAATTGATATCTGTAAAGTAGTTAGTAGGCTACTATCTATTTCAGAGCTTGTTGGAAAACTCACTCCTAAACATAAACCTGAATTTTACTTCGTGTTACTTCTACCGTGTGTTGTCTAATCTCAGATAGACTCAGTTTAGATTTTGGGGAAAAAGGTAAATGGCTAAAAAGTAATGTCTGAAACTGTGAGTTTGAATTGTTTTCCCCCAAATCATTGAATGTGAGCTAAGCATAACAACTATGATAATTGCGCTCTTATTGATAATGATGAATGACAGTTTCAGCATAGTATTTCCAACAGCAAAATATTTAATTAATGGACACACACACACACACACACACACACACACAGGAACAGTAACAATAGAACATTTGATTTGATTTCATCTTTTTTAGGAACAGTACAGTCAAAAGTGCTTCAGGGAGTGGTAATCTTCAAAGCAAGGTGTCACGCACAGTGGTACGTCACAGGGGACACACATATATTTTGTGGCCTGTCGCCGCTGTGGACGCCTGGTAGTTTTTTGGCAGACCCTGCAACGGCGCCTTGATCGGTCACCCTGCTGAGCTGTCTGGGGCACAAGAGACGAAAAATGGCAGGCTGAGAGACGGACAGGGTTGTCCATCGGTGGACGTCCACCATTGGAAGGCCTTCTGGCAGAGTGGAATTGCTCAAGGAGCTGTTGTGCCAAATTCTCTCTGAAGCGAGCGTACGGCATCTCCTGTCTGTTAGCTCACGGTGGACCACATAGCTATTAAACACAGACACATCCAGCACAAAAAAAAATAGCTTCTTGTACCACTTAAATGTTTTCCTGGCGCACTCTACAAAAGTGTTGCGCCTGTCGTAGTTGTCCACAGCGCCCATATTTTTATTATAGTCCCGCACACAGAGGGGTTTGGTGATGGTTTCCCCTGTGGCATAGTTGACTTTGCCAGTCGGCACCATGCCCTCGCAGTGTACTGTGGACAGAGTATGCACATCTCGCTTGTCATGCCATTTTGTAGCGAGAATATCCCCGTTGTGGAAGGACTCAACCTCACCCCTCTGCATTCTGTCCATAAATTTTGGCATCCCTTTCCTGTTGGACCTCACTGTACCACAGGCACCCGTTCCATGGTGTAAAAGATGGGAAAAAAGGGAAGGACTGGAATACCAGTTGTCTATGTACAAAATATGGCCCTTGCCATAAAAAGGATTCATCAATGCATGGACGACTGACCCCGACATTCCCAGACCCCTGATGGTAGTGACATCAGTTGATTTACCGGTGTATATGATGAGGTCCTGAACATACCCTGTTTTTACATCACATAACACAAATAGTTTTATTCCAAAGCGATGACGTTTGGATGGAATAAATTGTTTAAAAGAAAGCCTTCCCTTCCACTTTACCATTGACTCATCAATACACAAATTTTGGTGGGGGTAAAAAATCTGATTAAAATTTTGAATAATTAGGGTCAAAACCGAACGAATTTTCTGTAGGGGGTCAGGAGACGTTGTTGGTGTAAAATGAAGGGCTCTCATTAGGAGGAGGAAGCGGTCCTGGGAAAAAATGGTGCCAAAGAATGGAGTCAGGAGCATTGGGTTGGTAGTAAAATAATCTCTGACATTTTGCTTTTTCACCAGACCCATGAGGAACAGAACAGAGAAGGCGGCGTACATCTCTGCCACAGATGTATCCACCCATTTCGCTAGCTTCCCAGCATTATTGAACTGTTCCCTTAGTGACTGGGCATAGCCGTTGGTTTCAGTCACTATAGATTGTAGAGTTGAGGGGGAGACAAACATTTTAAAACATTCTACCTTGGTGGTATTTACTGGCTGCCTCCTCAACCCTGACAACTGCCCTGAAAACTGGATGGCTTTTGGCCTGAAGTCCCCCTTCCTCCAAGAAAATACCTCGCTGTCCTCTGGCTCTGGGGCTTCATCAAGGGCCGTCAGGTTCTCCGGCAGATCCTCCTCATCCGATGACTGCTCGTCCGCTTCATTTAGCGCTGGCTCATCAGCAGCATCTTCACCCACGTCTAAAAAGATCTCCCTGATTTCCTCGTCCGTGAGCTGGCGTCTTTTTGGTCTTCCGGACATGTCCACTTTCTATAATTTAATCTATGTTGTTTTATTAATAACTTTAGATAATGTTTGCGTAGCTTCAATGTTCGTGTTTATTCTGAAGAATGAATGAATGAGATGCCGGGTGTTGTGACAGTCGCTTCAAACTGTGGATGCGCTCATATTGCGCAAATAAAGTTGCAATTATAATGGGACAAGTTGAAGGTGTCTGCGTAGTTATTGTGCATGAATGATACGGAGGATGTAGGGAGTAAAGTTTACTGAGCTGTCAGTTGGGGAGCCGCTCAGAGTGAGGTAGCTCGTGGATTTAGCACATATCTGATTCAGAGCACGCGAAATTCAGAGCTCATTAGGGCGTACTTAGCAGCTATTCTACGTACCACATTTGGCTGAAATGTTTAATCCTACGAACCCTCGTTGAACGTGAGATTTCCCTTGATGCTAAGTAATGTAACACAAATCAGTCGTTTCACTGTTTTATTGTGCTTGGCAATGACGGACTACCAGTACTGTGGTAAGACACTGGCTATGAAACCAGCGAACTCCCTCGAGGTAAAGCACTTGCCATGCATAGTCGAGTACCACACAAGCATTCATTTGTTTACTCGGTGTAACTTTTGTAATCATGTAATCATTACAAAAGTTACACCGAGTAAACAAAATGATAACAAGCTCATGTGGAGAGATTGTTCTCCTTCAGTCAATGTTAGCTCGTGTTAGCAATTGACCCATAGCAGGGGCGGAGTGGGACACAAAAATCCACCGGGACTATTCTGACTGCACCGGCCCACAACGTGCCCAACCCATCCCCTTCACCTCCCATATATCAACTTCACAAACAATTATTGTTAGATTTAGTGTTGATGTGTATGGAAAGCCAAAAATGACATAATTAAAAATAAATACATATGTAAAAATGTGAGTCATAAATAAATAAAATGACTAAAAATGCACCAAAGAAAAGCATTAGAAAAAATATATCATGCAGTTATGTGAATGGAAATGGAAAATTAGTCCTTTTTATTTACTGTTACATTTATTTACGCTTACATTTATTCCCAAATACATTTCTTCCTCCTTTTATTTTTCTATTTATTTACACATTTTTTACCGTACTATTTCCCGTACCGTATTTATTTCTTCTCGCGCCTTTTTACATTTCTTTCTCCTTCATTTACATTTCTGGCTGCATTTATTTCTGGCTGCATTTATTTCCGTATTCATTCTTGTCTCAGTATGCAAATGAGGTGGGCTATCATTGGCCAGCGCACCGTCTCTCTCATTGGTCGAGCTGCTTACCCCACTCTCCCCTAGCTCTGTATTCTTATAACCAAAGCTATGCAAGCTAACCAGCTAACTCACGTTAGTCACCTTCACACACACATATCACCTTCTTCACACACACTGAATATACCCAAGCTGTCAACCTTAACGTATGAGGTTTATCGTTTTGCTTGCCATGGTTCAGTTTGTTTAGCTAACGGAAGCTAAGCAGTGCACAGTTAGTTTAGCTAACGGAAGCTAACCAAGTTAAACAGTGCACCGTTAGTTTAGCTAACAGAAGCTAAGCAAGTTAACCACAACCAGTGCACATCAGCAGTTGAGATCCTTGTCCGCTCTCGTCAGCTCGGTTGTAACGTGAACTGCAGGACGTGATAGCTTTTGCAGAGCTTTGTCAACACAATATTCCCCCTAATGACAAGTGAGAAAAAAAATCGCTGGATTTGTCACCCAAACCCATGAAATCAGGCCACACATAACGTGAGGATTGTAATAACTCTAAGGCAATGTGTGCAGCTCTTTAACTTTCTCAAAAAGTTGATAGATAGTCTCTTTATTGATCCCTCGTGGAAATGAACTGTCGTGCATCTACAATGAAAGTACTATACACCAAAGCTATAAAATGAGACGTTTGCGTCCCCTATTTTGTTGCTACATCCCACTGCACAACAGGTAGCGGGCATCTTGGCGTATTGTAGCGAGCGAGCAGGGTAAGAAATCTGGAGTCAAGGTCTCAGCCACATAGACATCCTATTACGCTCAGCCATCTCTGCGGAGCCTCGAAGCTCCCTCGCCACCATACTCCAAGTGATCGGTGGATTCATTAAAACAAATTGTGATTCAAATTGCATCAAAATAGCTTTCAATCTTTTCCGATCTCTCCATACAGCTTTTCAGTTCTCACCAACACTTGGGCCAGAGGCCTAGCGAGACCAATGAGCGACACGGTGCGCTGGCCAATGATAGCCCACCTCATTTGCATACTGAGACAAGAATGAATACGGAAATAAATGCAGCCAGAAATAAATGCAGCCAGAAATGTAAATGAAGGAGAAAGAAATGTAAAAAGGCGCGAGAAGAAATAAATACGGTACGGGAAATAGTACGGTAAAAAATGTGTAAATAAATAGAAAAATAAAAGGAGGAAGAAATGTATTTGGGAATAAATGTAAGCGTAAATAAATGTAACAGTAAATAAAAAGGACTCATTTTCCATTTCCATTCACATAACTGCATGATATATTTTTTCTAATGCTTTTCTTTGGTGCATTTTTAGTCATTTTATTTATTTATGACTCACATTTTTACATATATATTTATTTTTAATTATGTCATTTTTGGCTTTCCATAGATGTGTGGGTGACAGACATGTGTATTTGTATATGTACATTTATGGAAATACGGAACAAATCGCGTCCCGTATTGGCTCAAATTTCCCATGAGCCCTTGCTAAGACCATTGTACGTAAATGTATGAGCAAAAAAAACGAATTAAAACGCTGCCAATTTTTATTTGTGGTCATGAAAGTTATGTAGCGTCTGAATAAAAAGAATTACATCAATATAGGAGGCTAAACAAAAACAGTAGGCTAGATTAATGAGAGTGAGTTTAACATCCATCATGAGTGAAATATAGAGAGACAAAAAGTGGTATAAATATTTGTTGGACCATTACGATGAGTAACTCCGAAAAGTCACGGTGCTCCCGATGGCCACTCCGCCACTGACCCATAGTGCTAGCCCACACACAGTCATTGTTGCGCACCCATTGGAATACTCGTGTAGCTACATTCTAAACACACTGGTGTGACCGTACGTTTTTACGGAAAATCAGCGGCCGTCACACCATTGTGTCCGTACGTTCTTAAAGGTTAACACGCGCACAGACACACATGTTTAACACACGCACAGACACACACATGTTTAACACACATGTTTAACACACGCACAAACACACGCACACACACACACACACACACACACACACACACACACACAAACGTTTAACACATCGCACAGACACACACACGTTTCACACACACACACACAGCGGTAACACACACACACTGTTAACACACATTCAAACAGAACAACCATCCACACACAGGCAGCATACACACTCACCCCCAGGTCGTATTTGGCCATGATGACTCTGGACTTGGCCCATTTCCCGCTGTTCTGATGCTTCAGAGACATGCGCTCCTGCGAGAGAGAGAGAGGGAGAGAGAGAGAGACAGAGAGAGACAGAGAGAGAGAGGGGAGAAAAGGGAGACATTAATGCCACACTAACTGGTAATACTGAAAGAAGCCCAATAAATGCAAAACAAAGAAATCACTCCACCAATCACTACAGCAATCACATTTAAATCAATGGAACTTCTTTTTTTATTTGAAATGTTTAAATCAATCGAACTTTGCGGGCTGGATAAAATTGCTTGGGGGGGCCGGAATTGGCCCACGCCTGGGTTTGAGACCCCTGCACTAGAGCAATCTGCAGTGTAGAAAACAGTGTATTGTCAATTGTTTGCTAAAGTCCAGTCAGATTCCATAAAATGCAAATAAAAATCGAAAAGTATAAACCTCAATTTTGTAAACCCAAAGTCATAATGACTTACGTGTATCCTCCCTCTTTCTCTCCCTTCCTCCCTCCCTCTACCCTGTCTGTCTCCACTACACTGTCTCTTTCTCCTGCCTCTATCCTACCTGTCTGTCTGTCTGCCTGCCTGTCTGCATCATTCTCTCACCTCTATCCGTTTTTTCTCCATATTCTGCAGTTCCTCCATGGCCCTCTCGGGGTCACTCTTGCACAGGTCCTCAAACTCCTTCAGGAAGGCTTTCCTCTTGGCCTTCTGCTGCACCTTATGGTACCTGACATATTTCACACACACATTTAACACACACCAACACACAAATTAAACACACCTCCCCCTCACACAACAATGGACAATAATGAATGCATTTGTGAAACTAAAATCATGTTATGCCACTACACACACTAGTGACCGCCCATAACTCTCTGCTATTGGTCAACTTAAATCAACCACCACCCACCCCTGCTAGTTAGCGTGTGCTAGTCTGTATGCTAGTTAGTGTGTGCTTGCCTGTATGCTAGTAAGTGTGTGCTTGCCTGTATGCTAGTTAGTGTGTGCTTGCCTGTATGCTAGTTAGTGTGTGCTTGCCTGTATGCTAGTTAGCGTGTGCTTGCCTGTATGCTAGTTAGTGTGTGCTTGCCTGTATGCTAGTTAGTGTGTGCTTGCCTGTATGCAAGTAAGCGTATGCTTGCCTGTATGCTAGTTGGTGTGTGCTTGCCTGTATCCTAGTAAGCATGTGCTTGCCTGTATGATAGTTAGTGTGTGCTTGCCTGTATGCTAGTTAGTGTGTGCTTGCCTGTATGCTAGTTAGTGTGTGCTTGCCTGTATCCTAGTTAGCATGTGCTTGCCTGTATGCTAGTTAGCGTGTGCTTGCCTGTATGCTGGTTGGGAAATAAAGCAGATGTGTGTTTTTGCATTAGCACCTCAGTCAAGTCTGCTCTTC
This sequence comes from Sprattus sprattus, assembly GCF_963457725.1. Taxonomy (NCBI): domain Eukaryota; kingdom Metazoa; phylum Chordata; class Actinopteri; order Clupeiformes; family Clupeidae; genus Sprattus; species Sprattus sprattus. The sequence goes on from NC_137920.1 coordinate 42,886,867, forward strand.
CTCTTTCTCTCTCTTCATCTATTTCCCCCAGATCAACTCTTTGACCCCTGACCCCGGTTGCACACACACACACCCCCCCTATGACATCACTGGGTTGCACTCACTTCTTGCTCTTGATCTTGCTCCCCCTCTTGGCTTTGGCCTCGTAGTAGGACTGCAGCGCTCGAGCCTTCTGAAGCTCTGCACGACGCAACTGAGCCTGGGGAGAACAAAATCACAACAGCAACAACAACATTAAACACAGCATCAACATTTAACACAAACACCAAAACAAGGTTACACATTAACCACAACATTAAACACAGCAACAAAAAAAATGTTAAACACAACAATATCAAACAGAACAACAACGTCAAATTCAACATTAAACATCAAAACATAACAACTTCAACGTCGCACACAACACAAAAAAGAGATAGACACACACAGACAGAGTTAGAGTGCGAGACAGACAGACAGACAGACAGACACACACAGACAGACAGACAGACAGACACACACAGACAGACAGACAGAGACACACACAGGCCCCCCACCTCCTCCAGACTCATGGCTTGGAGCTGCGCCTCCTCCACGGGGGTCAACACGGGGTCAAAGGTCGGCTGCCGGTGGGCGTGAAGCAGAGCAAACACCTCCTGCTCCAGTGGCGTCTGAGTCTGATCAATACACATCAGTCAATCAACCAATTAATGAATCAATTAAAGATTCAATCAATCAATCAATGAATTAATACACATTAATCAACCAACCAACCAAAAATACAGCGTCTGAATCTGATCAATGATGTGTGATGATTTCACCTGTGTAGGCGTGTGTGTGTATCTGTGTACATAAGTTTGAGTGTCTCTGAGTGTATCCGTATATATGCAAGTGTGTGAGCGCGTGTGTGTGTGTACATCCGTACGAGTGAGAGCATGTGTGTTTGTGATTCCTTGTGTGAGCATGTGTGTTAGAGTGTGAGCCCGTGTGAGCGCGTGTGTGCGTGCGTGTGTGTGTGTGCGTGTGTGTGTGTGTGAGCGTGTGAGTTGTGTGTGTGAGTTAGCGTGCGTGTGTGCGCGTGTGTGTGAGCGTGTGTGTACCTTCCAGCTGGTGACGAGTTGCTCCATGCGTCTGGGCCTGGCAGGCTGCTGGTTGAGGGGGAAGAAGAGCTGCTCTGCCCTCTGCTGGTGGACTATGGTACTCTCCCAACGCGAGACCTCCTTGGACGCCTTCTCAAACGCCGCCTCACGCTGGATCTGCACGTGAGCACAGAGAAGACGAGCTGAGATTAGATCCACAGACAGACCGACGGACGGACGGACGGACGGACGGACGGACGGACGGACAGACAGACAGACAGACAGACAGACAGACAGACAGACAGACAGACAGACAGACAGACAGACAGACAGACAGACAGACAGACAGACAGGACAGACAGACAGACAGGACAGACAGATCCATTCACATAGACAGACAGACAGACTGATCGATCCATTCACATAAACAGACAGACAGACAGATCAAAAGACAGACTGATCGATCGATTAACATAAACAGACAGACAGACAGATCAAAAGACAGACAGAAAATCAAATAGAGAGACAGAGGGAAAAATTTACAGAAAGAGTCAAATAGATATACAGATAGACAGATAATGAAACAAATAGAAAGACAGAAAGTTAGATAGATAGACACACAGATATATAGATAGATAAAGAGACAGATAAAGAAATAAAAGATATAGACAGACAGACAGAGAGACAGACGGACAGGTGGATAGATAGATAGACACACAGATATAAAGATAAACAAACAGATAGACCGATAAAGAGACAGACAGGCAGACAGAGAGACAGAGAGAGAGACAGACAGACAGACAGACAGGTGGATAGATGAGATAAGTACTTTTTCTGTCTGCTGGTGGCTCAGGGGAAGCTCCAGAGTAGCCTGTTGTTTCTCCAGGTTCTTCAGCTGTCTGTGAGTCTTCGTCAGGGTTCCATCGGTTCTGGAAGCTTCCGTCGCAGAACTCAGCAGATCTGAGAGCGCCACCTTCTCGCCCGCACCTAACAGGGAGGAATTCCCCAACAGACACAATTACGGTCCGAACTCCCGGTCAAGATTATCAAGAGTCACAATTACGGTCCGAACTCCAGGGCAAGATTAACAAGAGTCACAGTTACGGTCTGAACTCCAGGTCAAGATTATAAAGAGTCACAATTACGGTCCGAACTCCAGGTCAAGATTATCAAGAGTCACAATTACGGTCCGAACTCCAGGTCAATATTAACAAGAGTCACGGTTACGGTCCGAACTCCAGGTCTAGATAAACAAGAGTCACAGTTACGGTCCGAACTCCAGGTCTAGATAAACAAGAGTCACAGTTACGGTCCGAACTCCAGGTCAAGATCATAGAGTCTTAAATCACTGACTCATCATCTGTCTGCTCCACATGTCCATGTCTTTCATCTCCTACTGATCTCAACAGCCAGCCAAATGAAAACCCTTTACAGAAGAGGGGAAATCTAGTTCTGCTTTTACCCTCTGCGTTGACGCCAAACTCTGACACCTGCAGGCTGGCCTCAGACCTTTCGTTCATCTTCTTCCTGAAAGCAAGACAGATCACACACACACACACACACACACACACACACACACACAGTTACAGAGGCTACCTGAAAACTAATGTGTTCCCCAGATATAACACTGCCCCCATGATGACAATCCCAGGTTCAGTGGTAGTGACAGATGGTTGCCATGGAGACGCCTTACCTCCTCCGGCCCCCCAGTCCGCTGATGGCCTCCAGGAGTTTGATGTGTGTGCGCTCATCGTCGCCGGCATCCTGTGTACAAGCACACCGCCCGTTACCAACACAGAGACCCAAGACAACCGCCACGTTACCAACACAGAGACCCAATCAAACCGCCCGGTTACCAACACAGAGACCCAATCACACCGCCCCGTTACCAACACAGAGACCCAATCAAACCCATCCTCTCTGTACAGCTTAGAGCCAACACACCCCGGCTAGCGGTTATCAATGTTAGCATTTACTAGCAGAAGATAGTGAAAGGCTTGCACACTGACCATGTTCCCAGGGATCACATGTATGAAAAGTTAACAGAAAATGAAGTGTGGAAATAAAGGAAAGCAGACATAGAGGCTAGTGTGTTTGGTCTGAGCCTCTGGTCGCATATCCCACAGACACGTCTCCACTACTGACCATCAGAACAAGAGCACAGACACAATACTCAGCGATAAAACAACCAACCAAAAGACCGATGCCTATTGATTTTACACAGCCAAACAGTAAGTCCACAGTACACTACCTGCTGTTAAACACTCAAAGACACTGCACAGTTCCATCTGGCTGGCATCCATTTCATACACAATCAACTGATATAAAGAGACCAAATCTCTCCTACCTCATCCTCACTCGCACTCATGATGTTCTCGTTATCTGGAAGGAAATCTTCATCGCTCTCCACCTCCTCGTCCATTGCGCTGACACTGGCGGCTTTGCTGAGGATGTATGGATAGAATGTTAGGAGTAATCCCTAATTTAAAGACCATTTACCATATAAATCACACAATTGCAATAACCGAATAGCGTGCGAATTACTCCATGAAGACCAATTCTTAATCTAAAAAATAACTAACGTTAAGTCTGCAAGAGTTTTAGTGACGTTTAAACATAGCGTTAACAGTATTGCACGTTCACGTAAACTGGCGAGTTCACGTCTGCAGTCCAGTTGGTGCCAGTGATTCCGCAAGGACAATAACTTTAAACTTCAAACCTTGCTAAGTCAAATGTGACTGATTTCTTCTTGGTTTTGGCCATAGTAAACCACGTGTGCAAATAAACTTCCCGACAGCTGTGGTACCCAACGACTCCTCTTCTCTCAGACTGGAATGTGTTTGCGAAGAAGGTAACTCTCTAACGTCGTTAACTACAGGATATGGTTTTCGTAGAGTTTATTCATTGAGAATGTCCATTAAAGATTAGACTTTATTTTTTCTTTATGATGTAAACTCCACCACCGAAGTTGCCATGCTGTTTCTCTTTCCCCTACAGTTCCGGGGCGATAAGATGACGTTTCACGCCAGCGTACCGGAAGTTGTACCCCCCTCTCCCCCAGATTAGTTATCACAAAGGCTCATTACTGCCGCGCTGTGGTCTGAAGAGAAAGTTCGTCTATAGGACACATTTTCTTGCGGAAAGAGTGAACTCAGGAAAGTGAACCTGTCACTTCGACGGGGTCCTCACAAACTGAGTGACCGTGCAAGAAGGAGACTAGTAAGAGAGGCCACCAATAGACCTATGACTACTCTGAAGGAGTTTCAAGCTTCAGCAGTTGAGATTGGAGAAACTCTGCATACAACTGTTGCCTGGGTTCTTCACCAATCAAAGCTTTATGGAAGAGAGCCACTGTTGAAAAACAGGGTCGACTACAGTTCGCCAAAAGGCATGTGGGAGTCTCCATGGTCAAGTGGAAGAAGGTTCTGTGGTTTGATGAGACCAAAGTGGAGCATTTTTTCAAAAGTGGCTCTCTTCCATGAAGCTTTGATTGGTGAAGAACCAAGGCAACAGTGGTTGTATGCAGAGTCTCTCCCATACCAGATGCTGAAGCTTGAAACTTCTTCAGAGTAGTCATATACCCCTTTTCCACCAAAGCTGGCTCTGGGCTGGTGCTTATGCGGTTCGGTGCTGGTTCTTATCTTGGAACCGGCTCGCTTTTCCACCGACTGAGAGCCAGAGTAGGGCTAGCTACGTCTTTAAATCACGTCATACGCCTCCGTTGTCCTAACTGAACATTTTCGAATGTTTTGACATGTTACTAGTTATTCACGAGTGGTTTTCTTCCAGGGAGAAAGCAAACAAATGTCGATAAAACTTCTATTGTGTTTCATTTTTTAATACCATGCAGTACCATACAAGCTTAAGTTAATGTTCTGTTTACTTGGCAATGGGTTTTCTATATTTTCCCACGTAGATCAAACGACTGACGGGAGTTGACTAGCTACAACTGATATGCTTACTAGTTGCCATAACTGTAGCAATACCTCACGGCAGCTAGCTAGCAAGCTGCTACATGAATTTTGTTTATGTTTTCAAGTGGCACGTCTTCTTCAGTACAAACAATACAAAATCAGCAGAACATTACGGTGTCAGTTAATGATACAACTACGGGTTTTCTATTTCCTCACGTAGATCAAACGAAAGGCAATGCAACTCATGATGGTTGACTAGCATAACAACTGTAGCAGTACCTCAAGGCAGGTAGTGCTAGTTAGCTAACTGCTACACAAACTTGCTAGGTCAACAGCTAATTTTAAGTGTGATAACAAACACAAAAAACAAGTCCGATTGAAAGAGTCAATGTATACTAGGCAGACAAACCAAAACATTTTGATGAATGAAAGCTTTCTTTATTATTTTTAATTTGTTATTTGGTCTGTTGTCCTTGGATTTTTCATTTACGTTTTCACCGTTTTCACTCAGTTGACGGTGGGGAAAAAATGGCGGCGGATATTTCTGTTTCTGGTGGGGTAGCTCCGCCCATAACCCAGGGACGAACCGCGACGTCACTGGTTCTTGTTTTCTGGCCCACCTAAAAGTTGGTGCTGAGTTGGAACCTGTTTTTTGGAACCGGAGCCAGGTTTTTTTCGGTGGAAAACCAAAGAGCCCAGAACCAGCCCGGAACCAGCCCAGAACCAGCTTTGGTGGAAAAGGGGTAATAGGTGTCTTGGTGGCCTCTCTTACTAGTCTGAGAATGGAGAATGGAGAAAAAGGAATGAATTACAATTATTTATTACAAATTACAAAAAAAGATGCCAAGCGACGGGCACTGAAAAGTGCAAACAAATGAACCATGAGATGATTTTATCAAACTCTGGCCATAAGATCATACAGTATATCTAACTCTGGCCGAGAGCAGGCCAAGGTGTTAGAGTATATGTTTAGTTAGGCGTAAGTGTATATGCATACGTTTAGTTAGGCGTAAGTGTATATATGTTTACTGTGTAAAAAGCAACACAGACAACTGTTTTAATTTGATTCATTTATTTGTTTCCGTTTATAAATACACATCACGATACAAAAAAAAAAAAAAAAAAACAACCAGATAAAAGCAATTTTGGGGTTATATAGTGCAAAGAACATTGATCTCAAGCTGGTTTTCAAATTTTTTTTTCATGGTTTTCATCATTAATTTTACAGATATATATGCTAGCATCTTAACTACGAATAGCTTCACCAAGAGTTACAAAGAGAAGAGAAAAGAGAAGAAGGCACATGAAATGGCTCTCTAGATATATAAAAAAGTCACCACACGCTGGCAAGAGAAACATTACTTATTTTATTACGTGTTCTATTTTTTTTTGTTTTGTAGACAAAAACAAACAACGGCGGAAGGAAAACAAATTCCCTTGATACAAAATATAAAACACACCGTCACATCGACAAAAGTGCCAAGGATTCCGAACTGAAGATCTGAAGAACGCTGCTAATCCTCCCCTCTTAAAAAAAAGCAACACAGACATCTAGAAAGGTTTCAAAATAAAACTGCACATTATTTCGGATACTGGGCTGCTTATTTGCTCGAAACTACATCCAGCAGTTTTTTGTGTAGTTTAGAAATAGTCTATTGATGGATTACCAACAATACAACACAAGGCTATAGATAGCTCTGGTGATGAAAACGTAAGCAGGACAGTGAGCACAGGAGACTGAATACTATCTTCATCTGGAATACAACTTTACCACCATTTCACATTAGTTTTGCCCCCTTTGTCACCCTCATCTTCCTCACAGGCCTGAAAAAAAAGTTTGCACAGAAAGTCTAATTTGGTTAATAACATGTTGGTATTGTAATACCATGTAGTAACGTGTCGCTAAAGGTACTTCAACGTTGATTTGGCTGTGGGGAAAAACGACCACTCCTGAGTGTGAATGAGAAACTCAAGAGTTGCTGAACTTTTGTTTGCTTATTTCAAATTTCCTGTGTGAGTCAGTTGATTATTTCTCCTTCATGACAACATCCAGTGGGGCGTCTCTCATGTTCCCATGTTATGTTGCATGAACTCCACCAGCGCCTAGTTACCAGGGCCTAGTTACCAGCACCTAGTTACCAGGGCCTAGTTACCAAGGCCTAGTTCCCAGCACCTAGTTATCAGGGCTTAGTAACCAGGGCCTGGTAGGGGGGATAATGCCGAAGACGGCATGAGATGCCGCCCCCCCCCCCCCATCTCACAGGGATGTGTGTCAGCACGGGGGTTAGGAAAAGGCAAAACCCTACAAAGGGAGTTTTCGGTTAAACAAAAAAAAAAGAAAGACAACCACAATTTTGAGACAAGGAAAAGACTGATTTTTACTTCTATTACACTCAGAAAAGGCCAATAACAGTAAATAACAACAAAAATAAATACAAACAAAAACACATTCTCCTCAGAGAGCAGTTCCTTCACACAAAATGAAAACATGTAGAACAGGATCATCAGTGCACACTTTATTAACCTTTCATCCCGAATGTGTTTGGTGAATGTGTTCCGACGTTTCTCTAGGTTTCATATTGCTATTCAATAAAAAAATGGAAGATAATCCCTCTCGCCCAATCAATGAGTTCAGGTTATGGGCTGGAGACTTTGTCTTTAGTGCAAATCTCTTGTCTAGTTTGTAAAAGTGGTAGTTCTTTGATTAACAATTTTTGTCATTTTCTGTTTTGTTTGGGAGATATTGTTGCCACCCAAGGTGGTCCATTTAGTTGTTTTTAAACGTTAATTTGTTTAACTCGTAGTGGTTCACGGGATGCATTTGGACAGTGGTTTTATAAAGAATTTTTGCAGGGGTGGTTTTGAAGAACAAGCTATTGTTGATTTTTGAAAAAATAGGATTTTGGAAACATGTACAAATTTTGGACCATCACAATTTTGCCAGATTCATTTAGTTAGATTCTAACATTTTAAAGTGCAAACTAAACATGGTGGAAAAGACCAAAATTGTACCACTCGTCTCTAAAAATCACAGATTATACGGTTGTGAAAAATACTGACAAAATCACGTTTGTTACTTTTGGTCACACAAAGAAGGAACTGTTTCAAAAGATCGTAAAAGGTCGTGACTCGGGAAATAAGGGTTTTACAGGCCAAACTACTCACACACTTCTGGTACACACGCTCTAGCCGCGGGCTCGCCCCAAAGCATCATGGGACGTCACATCACATGTGCTGAGACAGAGGAAGGGGAGGAGTCTCAACAGGAACACAAACAGCTCAAAGGGGTGGCATTACTCTTGCAGGACAACCATCTTGTGGTCATTGGCAAGAAATAAAACAAACAAGCAAAGAAAACAAAAACAAAGTTTCTCTCTCCAAACAATTATGTCCAGTGTTTGTGACCGAAGTCACAGCACAAACCACCTTGTCTACATTAAAATTTCCCCCACGCTCTGAAGTTCAGGGTGTTACACCATATCCTTCTGCCCTGGGCAGCCAATGTCTGCGTTTGCATGTAATCTTCTAACAGTTTCATTTCTTTATCAAATCAGATGACACGGAACAAAAGTGTCATCGGACGACTCACTCCCTTTGGCAAGACAAAGTAAAAAACAGCGCCCCCTAACTGCTGGTGGAAATAAGACAGGAGAGCGATGGTTGCATTGGAAACTTCCTCAGATATTATACGTCACGCTTTCCAAAGGGTCCCACCAGTCGAGCCATACAGCTGCATGCTCAGCTCAGCCAATGAGAGCCCACAGACACGTGGTCAGCTCAGCCAATGAGAGCCTGCAGACACATGCTCAGCTCAGCCAATGAGAGCCCACCGACACATGGTCAGCTCAGCCAATGAGAGCCCACAGACACATGGTCAGGTCAGCCAATGAAAGCCCACCGACACATGGTCAGCTCAGCCAATGAGAGCCCACATACACATGGTCAGCTCAGCCAATGAGAGCCCACAGGCACATGGTCAGCTCAGCCAATGGGAGCCCACAGACACATGGTCAGCTCAGCTAATGAAAGCCCACAGACACGTGGTCAGCTCAGCTAATGAGAGCCCACAGACACGTGGTCAGCTCAGCCAATGAGAGCCCAGACACGTGGTCAGCTCAGCCAATGGGTAGAATGCAAAATAACCCAGGAAATAACGTTCCGTGGACAAAACAGGAAAATGAAAACCAGACAAACTGGAAACACATGCCAAGGACATCTCCACTCTACTCTCCTCCAGGGTCTCGAGCGCAACGACAGGTGGGGGAACCAGATCTAAATATGATTATGGGGAGGCTATTCTTGAACGACACCATTAGCAACCACTTCCTTCCTGTAGGGACGTCCTGTCCCTTGAAACCACACTGGTGTGTGTCCAGCGTTGCCGTGGAAACCAATGCACCCGTGTGGGCCTGCAGGTTAAAGGTTGTGCACCATGCCTCCCCTGGCTGGCTGTTGGGGATCAGAAAGGCAACACAGATTCGGCCTTAAAGCTGAAGTTGAAGCTGCAGAAATGCTGCTGGGATCAACAACCACAGCAATCAGCACTATTCCAGGCAGTGAGAGTCAGGCTGGCGCCTCCAATGGTGGAAAGGTTACTATCTAATTCTTATTTTCTCAATGTGAATACAAGGCTGCAGGTTAGAGGTTAGTGGAGTTTAGAAAAGAAAGTAAAGCATTTTTAGTTTTCAGATTTTTCAAATGCTGCTGGCAGTAATGTTTTACAATAAGGAGTGTAAACATTAATGTCATTTACAAAAATGGTGTTTATTCTTCAATGTGTTCTAGAATACTGCGTGTGCGTGCGTGTTTGTGTGGGTCTGTGTGTGTGTGTGTGTGGGGGGGGGGGGGTTCCACGGGGTATGTGTGTGTGGGAGCTCCCTGGGCACCTGAGTACTGCCTCAACGCCTCTACGTCAGCACCCCTCACCACCCCACCCCACCCCACACAGGCTCCATGGGCTGGCAGGCAGGCAGGCGGAGGGAGGGAGACAGGAGGGGTTAAACGAGTGCAGATGCTGAACTCTCACACCCCTACAGAGCACTCTCCTCTCTGAGCTGCACTGAGACTGGCTTGCATGGAAGAGACTACATATACAAACGTCTACAGACTCCAAACAAGACCTTGACAGAATAAAAAAAAAACACCACAGTTAAGTGAAATTTGCATTAATATATCCTTTCCTTGTATATGCTGACCACTGCTTTACATATAGAATGTAGCCTGTAAAATATGTTTGTATAATATATATTATCGTACAACTGCAAAATAGAATATCATACAACATAATAAAGTGTAATGAAGTAAATAGATGTATTTTTAAACTGTAGTCTTTGGATTATGTTGAGTTAGTAGCCTTTAATGTGTTACATTACTACAATGCAAGCAGTGAATTATTACATATAAACATATCAGTGGAGATACCAAGATGCTAAACACTATGTAATACTCTGTATTAGAAGACAATAGTTCTGAAAATTGCCAGTGGGGTAGATATTTATATGTCAACACTATGTTTAGGACCGGCAGAGATGATAGATTAGTTTACATGTGTTTAGGAAGGAAGGTACAGTATAAGTTTACATGTGTTCAGGTGAGATTTACAGAAAGTCAAATACAGTATAACGTGTGTTCAGGTCTGCTGATTATGGTGAGAAGTCATTATTGCTTGCGCTACTCTTTTGATGAATATAAAAGTGTTTTTGAAGTTAAAAGCAAGTCAATTTATGGCAGTGGAAACCCAGAAAACGACTCTGGATGCTGTAGACTGGTCACTAAGCACCAAGGCGCGCTGGACTGGTCACTAAGCAACAGGATGCTATAGACTGGTCACTAAACACCAAGACGCGCTGGACTGGTCACTAAGCAACAGAATGCTGTAGACTGGTCACTAAGCACCAGGATGCTTTAGACTGATCACTAAGCACCAGGATGCTGTAGACTGGTCACTAAGCAACAGGATGCTGTAGACTGGTCACTAGGCACCAGGTACTCTCGACTGGTCACTAAGCAACAGGATGCTGTAGACTGGTCACTAAGCACCAGGATGCTTTAGACTGGTCACTAAGCACCAGGATGCTCTCGACTGGTCACTAAGAGTCAGCTGGCTGGGTGTCAGGGCACAAATGGTTTTTTTCAGAGATTAGACAAAGCTAAAGTTCTGGCTGCTGTTAATACTAAGGGGGTCTCGTCTCAGTGTCTGTGTCAGTGTCGGTGTTGTGGTATGGTGTGAGCTGCTACAGGGTGGGGGGTGGGGCACATTGCTGTGCTTCTCGTAGGCACTTGGTCAGAGACTGGGTTTGGGAAACAAGTCCAAGGGTTTCAGAAGTCATTTCATGCACAAGTTCAAACTCAGGGTTTCAGAAGTCCTTTCATGCACTAGCTCAACTCCAGCTTCTGCTGTTCTGCTCTACTCTACAGAGAATCTTCTAGAAGGAGAAAAGGACCAAACAAACTGGTGGAATGCCCAGAATTCTGGGATTGACCAACTTCTTCTCTTTCTCATACTGTTGTCCTGAAGAGTTGCATAAAGTTGGACTTTCAGGGCGTGGCCAAACTAACATCCTTGGACATTACATCACAGTTTCACATCAAGAAGCACTGCAGCAATACTTTCCCATGACGGACCATTTCTACACGTCACATTTGGTCACAGAACAAATTCTATTCTATTAGAGTTTAAGAAGGGCCCTATGGGACAGGTCTGTGGACCTCTCTCTGATGATGTCACAGGTCTGTGGAACTCTCTCTGATGATGTCACAGTGGTTCACTCTAAGGTCGTCTAAAGGTCTTCTGACTAGCATGCTTGAGCTCCACACAGGAGCTGGACTAAGGAGCCGTGTAAGAGGCCAACTTAAAGAAGTTAACATACGCAGGGGGACACCCGCCACACATCACAACATTAAGGCATTCTAGCTCAGGATGTGACCTCTGACCTCTTTAACTAAACAACACTGGGCTCAAGGGACTCAAACAGGAATGCTGTCAGTGGTGCGCCTTAGTTAGGCTGTGGATTTGGTTTTAGGCAAATCTTGAAGCCAGGGGTATAGTACAGATCATACAAACACAAAGGTGAGAGTGTGCGTATGTGTGTGTGTGTGTGTGTGTGTGTGTGTGTGTGTGTGTGTGTGTGTGTGTGTGTGTGTGTGTGTGTGCGTGTGTTGTGTGTATGTGAGTGTGTGTGTGTGTGTGTGTGTGTGTGTGTGTGTGTGTGTGTGTGTGTGTGTGTGTGTGTGTGTGTGTGTGTGTGTGTGTGTGTGTGTGTGTGTGTGTGTGAGTGTGTGTGTGTGTGTGAGAGTCACTGAATGATAGACTAACTGACAGACTGACTGACTGACTGACTGACTGACTGACACCCACTGGCCATGTCAACTGAAAACATCCAAGAGAACCAAAGCATCTTTCAAACAAACCAGGAGATAAATCTACAAACAATGGGATGCAACGACACACCAGAGAGGAGAACTGACACTAGAAAACCCAACACACACAACCAACAGAATGAGGACCTATAACCCAACACACACACACACAACAGAGTGAGGACCTACAACCTAACCCAACACACACACACACACACACACAACAGAGTGAGGACCTACAACCTAACCCAATACACACACACACACACACACACACACACACACCCACACACACACCCACACAACAGAGTGAGGACCTACAACCTAACCCAACACACACACACACACACACACACAACAAAGTGAGGACCTACAACCTAACCCAACCCAACACACACACACACACACACACACCCACCCAACAAAGTAAGGACCTACGACCCAACCCAGCCCAACCCACACACATGCAGAAAGGAACCTTCTGAATACCAAACAGAAACAAGCTGTACATTTCTGACTTTTTTGTGGTCATTTTGATGTCTTTTTTCTATTTCCCCACACCAGACAAACACCATGATTTATAATCACCCAGGGTATGGGCCTCCCTTTCCCCACACATGCCAACAACTGGAAGCCTTGCTGTAGGTGGGACAGAGGGTACTAAAGGCGACTAGATAGGATGGAAGCCTTGCTGCAGGTGGGACAGAGGATACTAAAGGCGACTAGATAGGATGGAAGCCTTGCTGCAGGTGGGACAGAAGATACTAAGGCTCCTATACTAGATAGGATGGAAGCCTTGCTGCAGGTGGGACAGGAGATACTAAGGCGACTAGATAGGATGGAAGCCTTGCTGCAGGTGGGACACAAGGGGACTAGTTAGGATACCAAATGCTGGACATGAGCGGTGAGTCTGCAACAGGCGAGACAGGAGTGAAGCTTCAGAACGCCATGACAACAAATGACACAAATTTAAGACAAATCATGTGGCATGTCAAGTCTTCCCTTCCTGTCTTTAGAGATGAAAATGTTAAGTTCCAAGAGAATCTAAGAGAATCTTCAGGACTGTCTCAAACCCCCCACGTTATCTCATCATCTCATTCATCCACACAGAGAGAACAACATACACACACTGACACAACATTCAATGTGTCCTTCAGACCAGAACACTCCAACCATGACACCTGCTAGACTGGACACAACATCCTTACGGTGGTCATTATTTAACCCTACACAAATATCTCGTCTAACGTAAAACTTAACGTTAGCTAACGGGACAGCAATGAAGCACCTCTTCAACCAAATAGTGCATTTATTGGAATTAGAATTAAGGCAGGTGTGTGTGTCTGTGTGTGTGTGTGTGTGTGAGTGTGAGAGAGAGAGAGAGCAAGAGAAGTTGTGTGTGAATATATACATGCACAGTGAAGGATAACACTTCCGAGAGTCTTTCTGTATAGGGGATAGATGGTGGCCCTTCAACATCAGATCTCTATGGAAACCAGGCTCTATGACATCAGATCTCTATGGAAACCAGGCTCTATGACATCAGATCTCTATGGAAACCAGGGTCACACTGAGCATGGCTGCTGTAGTCAACACCAGTTTACTGAAATGTGGACATTGGTATTTTCAGATGAGTTGTTTGAATGTTTTGGAGAGCCCCAGAAACATATCGCCCCTCTGTTTGGGCTGCGTTTGGGCTGCGAAGTGTTTAAGTACATTTAGCTGTGATCAAAATTGCACTCTCAACTTACTCTAAAACATTTCAATCAGTTGTCATCAATGCTAATTTGAGGGGCCCTGACACAGTAGGATGTGTTGAAGGAGGAGGGGCTTGATAAGGTGTATATAACTGTGGAACGGGAAGGAGGAGGGGCTTGATGAGGTGTGTATACCTGTGGAATGGGAAGGAGGAGGGGCTTGATGAGGTGTGTATACCTGTGGAATGGGGACTGCAATAGTGCTCTCTATGGCGGCAGTAGTTTGGAAGCACCATCAATAGCTTTGGGTTTAGAACTCAAACAGAAGGACAACACTTGGGACCAGCTCAGAACCAGCATCAATAGCTTTGGGTTTAGAACTCAAACAGAAGGACAACAATTGGGACCAGCTCAGAAGCAGATCAGAACCTGCTCTTCTAGTAAGAACTAGCTCTTCCGGTCATTTACAGCAACACATATTCACAGAGATAATACACTTATGGGGGTTCTAATTGTAACTAGTTGAGCAATTTGTTATCTTAGTCTGCATTGTAATTGTGTGTAATGTCATGTTATTTGACATTGGGTTAGAATGAACCCACCAAAATGTGTGTGTGTGTGTGTGTGGGGGGGGGGCAAGAGAAGTGACAAATCCTAGTAAAAATATAAAAGACGAACATCAGCAACGCAAGAGGCAAATCAGTAGAAGAAAGGGTAACATAACAAAATGAACAACAAGCTCTTAAAAACAGAACTAAACTGCTTCAAAATATTGAAATAAATGAAATAAAAAGCATAAACACCTCTCTCCACCTCCCCCTATTCACGCACCAAAATTCACTTGAAAACCGCCAACCCAAAAACAACAAACAAATAGAAAATATATATTTGCAATTATTCATCTCTAAAAACTATAATCTATTTCGGTGCATTTTATCATCATAAAATGCATTGTGATGATAATTAATAAGAAGTAATCACAATTATTAATAAAACAGTAAATAGTGCACTTCGTGGGGTATTACATTTATCGAAAAAACAGTGCAATGTAGATGCAACATTTTTTTCCCGCATAAATATGCAACAGCGCCTCCTGTTGAACAGGAGGAAAGGTGACAGCCACAGTTCTGTTTCGTGTTTCTAGATTTCCATCCATTCAAAAACAATATTCCTTTATATGAATGACTACAGAACTGGAAATAAACAAAATATGACAGAAATGACAAAATCACTTATTCACTGTTTCACACAGAAAAACTAAAAGGGTACAAAGCAGAAAAACAATGTGAACACTAAAAACAATTCAACACATTTTCATGTTTTTTTTTTTTTTTTACATTTATAAAACAAAAGCACAGGCAACATTTAGGAAGTGAACATGTGCAAATAAAAAGAGAAAAAAAATGCAAAAAGGTAGCATCTCTCTCTGCCCTATCTCTAGCTCTCCCCGTCCACCTCTCGTCGCTTTCTGCTTTTTATTATTTATTGATGCTTTTGGAGAAGAAACAAGTTCACTTTGTTGGTCTATTGTTATGGTTTTGGAGATCTTATGGATTTCAGAAGCCACATTGGTTACAGTAGCAAAACGCCTGAACGTATTTATAACACGCGCCTGCAGGGGGGGCGGGGCCTGGTAGCATGATTGACAGATCAATCAACCAATCGCCCCATCCCCTCCCAGAGAAGACAGCTGATTGTGTCGGGTCACAAAGGGGGTGACAGCAGCGACCCAGGGGCTCGGGCCAATCCATTGGCGTCATGACGATTAAGCTTAACATACATCTCTCGGCTAGTTTTGCTGAAACTGCAAATAGGAATGTATGAAACCGCTGAAGGTGCAATTCACAACTATATCAACTCTATCGCAGCATACTGATAAAGCTCGGACAAGACTGGACCAAGATGTTAGGAGTGCACTGCGCCAGGCTAACCTTAGGCTTGAGTTTTAAAATACAAAAAATTAACTTCCTGGGTATCAGCAAGCATGCAAGGATGGGTTTAGAGAGCGTTCTTTTAAAGAGCGTTCTTTTAGAGAGCGTTCTTTTAGAGAGCGTTCCTTTAGAGAGCGTTCTTTTAGAGAGCGTTCCTTTAGAGAGCTTCCATGAAGTCCCGCCCCTTTAGGAGCCAAACTACTAAACATGCCACAACCCGGCCAGGCCTGGCCCTGCACTGATTGGCTAACACTGGTGTATTTCCTGAAGTTGGTCTTTAAATTGCATATCTGACATTTTGTTTAGCTGTTGGTATTTTGTATGTGGGGTTGCTTTGAATGTTTGAAAGGAGTTCATCCCTGCGCTTCCTCTCACTGGCAGAGCAGAGGCACCAGGGTTTATCCCTAACCCTAACCCAGGGCTCACTCAGAAGGGCTCTTATCTCTGCTGATGTTTCTGATGGCATGCTGATCAATGTGGGGGGAGTGTGTTGTGTTGTGTGTGTATGTTAGTGTGTTAGTGTTAGTGTGTGTGTGTGTGTGTGTGTGTGTGTGTGTGTGTGTGTGTGTGTGTGTGTGTTGTGTGTGTGTTGTGTGTGTGTGTGTGTGTGTGTGTGTGTGTTGTGTTGGGTCTGTGTAAGCCCATGGCAAGCAGTTTAAAGAGGAAGAAATGAGTAAGTAGTGCATTTGTTAAAGAAGAGTTAACCCAGCACAGCCTTGTCCAGGCACCTCTCACACACACACACACACACACACACACACACACACACACACACACACACACACACACACACACACACACACACACACACACACACACACACACTCACACACACAACCCAGCGCAGCCTCGTCCAGGCACCTCTCTCACACACACACAGACACAACCCAGCGCAGCCTCGTCCAGGCATCTCTCACATAGTGACGTAAACAGACAGGAGTCTCCCCACATCTCGGCCTAGAGGGGGATGGGGGGTGGGATAGTGCCCCTGCCTAACCCCCCGCCACCCCCCCCCCCCCCCCCCCCCCTCTTTCTCTACCCCCCCCCCCCCCCTTGACCCGCTGGCAACCCCCCCCCCCCCCCACACACACTCTCTCTCGCTGGTTATTAGGCAAGAAAGGGATTATTTCTCAGGATTCACATTCAACTACAACAAATCAAAATTAGACATAAAATGAAGATTTTTTTGGTCAAATCTACAGACACATAAACAGAAAAAGAAATAAGCGAGTTCTCAGCGGTTGACAGGGTAAAGTCTCACAGGGGTTGGCTGTCCATTTGTTGAATCATTTACCGGCTGATGTCATTTAACACTTCCTTTGTGGTTGTATTGAAACCATAAGGGTGTGAATAAGCCCTGTTAGGGTTAGGAGTAGGATGTGAATAAGCCCTGTTAGGGCTAGGAGTAGGGTGTGAATAAGTGGTGGCAGTGGGATCTAGATGGATAAACAGCTCTACCATAAAGGATTACAGGTTCTTAAAAACTCACCATCAATTCAGTCCTCATGCCACTTCACCTTCCCCTTTCACACATTTGATTTTGATAGACAGTCCATATTTAATGACTCTTACTTTGATAGAGTCCATATTTAATGACTTTTACTTTGATAGACAGTCCATATTTAATGACTCTTGCTTTGATAGACAGTCCACATTGAATGACTCTTACTTTGATAGACAGTCCATATTTAATGGCTCTTTCAGGACAACCAGCCTCTGTGTTGACTTTTATATTTTGTGTTTTAATTAAAAAATTATTATGTTGGAGAATTTGGATAACAGAAAAAATAGCTTGTTGAGAAGGAGTTGTGTTTACATAAAACAGAACGAGTGCAAATATTTTGTGGTCAACTGCTTTACTAAGTGCAAAACAAAAAAGCTCACTTTTGATCAAGTTATTTTGGGACAAAAGGCAAACAAATGTTTTTCCAAAAGGTGCTAGGCATGGATACGAGCAGGCCATAGCTCAGCTCTACACTTCATCTGAATATTTTCTTAATTATGAAACGAGCCATTATGATCAAACTCTTCATCATATGAACACAAATCTCAAAAATGTACATTTTCCACGTTTCTTGGTTAACATTGGAGAATGTTTCAGTTTGTGCATCTGTGTCATTTCAGTGGAAGAGGTCTTTTGAAACAGTCGTGTTGTTTTTTTTGTTTTGTTTTTGCACTGAGGGATTATTGTGGCAGTGTGATGCAGGTGTCCAAGTCAAACCAATTAAACAGAAGTACTTTAAAGCGTATAGAATAAGGTTCTTTAAAGCGTATAGAATTGTTTTCCACTAACTTTTTTTTGCTCTGGATATTTATAAAAACAAGCACAGACTGCGGAAAGAGTTGACCTTCAGGCTTTTGTGATATAAAATGTACTTAATCATTGGTAAGATCAGCATCCACAATGATGGGAAAATTGTAAATGAATTTGAAATTAAAACTTAAACACAAAATGAAATATTTCATGAAAGCATAATTCTTTTTCGTAATTTTCTGTAGTTTTCTAACATCTAACAAACACAAGCCGAATTGTACCACTTGTTTTTAAAAATGACAATTATAATTGTCATAACAACAGCTGCAACATTGCTTTCCATCTTCCCACATATCTCGACCAATAAATAACAGCAACTACTATCATTATCGTAACAACAATAATCGTCATTAATCACAAACCCAGTGTTGACAATTCTCACGTTTACAATCCCCACACAGATGAAAAAATGAACAAGGCATATCTGTGTCTCAATTTTTTCTACTTTTTTTTTTTTTTAATTTCTTTGTGTCATCGCAAAAAGTAATAAAAAATTGTGTCGACATGTATTGATACCACAGTAATTATTGAACGCTTATCAGCTGTTCAAAGTTCGGTCTACAACTAAACATTTGCAGGCAGCTAATTCCAAATGTTCGTATTGTATTCTTAGCTATTCCGTTTTCGTTTCTACACTGTGAAATGTTTAAACGGCAATGTTTTGGGAATATTGTATTGTACAATACTTACAATACTATGATACTAGACCATGTGTGAAACTGTTATTTTGTGTGTGGGCACATTCACAAGTGCTGGTTGCTAGGTAACTCCAAATGCACTTGTGACGTTGCACTAAGAGTGCTTGCTTGAGGGCATGACAGAACTGGCTTGGTATATGTGTGTTTTGTATCTTAGGTTTTTCTTTTTTTCCCGCCAGATTCTGGTAGTGTTTAACACATAACGAAATCGGCAATGCACATAGGACTTATTTTTAAGCTCAGTCAGAGCATTAACAAATATTTACCTTTTTTTATCAGTTTATTTAGAGGCCGCCTAGTAACTATTGCGACTACAGATCCAGCCAGTGGATTGGTCAGCCAACGTTACTGTTTACAGCCTTTAAGGCAACAATGAAGGAATTCTTAACACCAAAAAATTATAATATTGTAAAGAGAACAAGAACACATAAACATTGTTTTTCTGGGAAACATCGTAAGATAAAGACAAAATATTTCAAAAATGTGCCAGTAGTAGCATACATGTGCTAACAACATATATATATTCAATCATTGCCTTCAAAAAGATCACTTAAGACAATAAAAAAAAGATAAAAAGAAAATAAAAAAAATCTAGTGCCATTTTAGTTATGTTTTTATATCCTCCATTCATTTTTTTCATCTTCTCCACTCATCCCAAACTGAAGTTAATTTCTTTGATTTCTGTTTCCGGGTTTGAATAGTTGTTTCCTGTGAGCTTATGATGTCATAACGGGTCGTGTGAGAATCCTCTTGCTGTTGCCGTGACGATGGGCTTGCTGCTGAGTCGTGTAGATGCGTGGATCTGATTGGTTGTCTGCTTGGCTGGTGAGACGTGATGCATTAGCCGTCGGTCACGTGCATGCGCATGTGCTCGTTGAACATCTCCATCTGGTCGAACTTGGCGGGACAGACGGAGCACACGTAGGTGGTAGACTCCAGGTGGGAGGAGCCTCCTTCAGAGACCATGCCTACCGCTGCCCCTCCTCCCATGGACACGCCCCCTCCCCCTCCCGTTGGAACGGCGAGTGGCTCAACCCCCGGGTCGGGGAGGGTCATGGGCACGGAGGAGGCCCCTCCCACAGCCGCCGCAGTCCCTGCTGCTGCCCCGCCAACGTTAGGCCTGCCCATCCCCGTGGCTCCTCCCACCACACTTACATTCCCACCTCCTCCGGCTCCGCCCATTCCCCCTACTCCGATTACGCCCACGCTGGCCCCTCCCATGCCCCCCACCCCCCCAGCCGTGATGCCGCTGCTGACGCTGCTGACGCTGCTGACGTTGATGCCCACGCCGCTGGCATGCAGGGCCATGTGGCGCTCCAGCAGGGTCTTGTGGGAGAACTTCTTCTTGCAGACGTAGCACTCGTAGGACTTCTCCCCGCGGTGCAGGCGCATGTGGACGTTTAGGGAGCTCTTCTGCGTGAAGCGCTTGTTGCAGATGGAGCACTGGTAGGCGCGCACGCCTGTGTGAGTCACCATGTGCTTGATCAGGTAGTCTTTCAGGGAGAAGGACCTCCAGCAGATGGAGCACTGGTGTGGCTTCTCACCTAGAGCCCCGGAGACAGACACAGGAAGAGAATCACATCATCATCACATCACAGCCAATCACATCACAGCCAATCACTTCACAGCCAATCACATCCCAGCCAATCACATCACAGCCAATCACTTCACAGCCAATCACATCACAGCCAATCACATCACATCATCACATCACAGCCAATCACATCACAGCCAATCATATCACAGCCAATCACATCACAGCCAATCACCTCATCACAGCCAATCACATCACAGCCAATCACCTCATTACTTCACAGCGGAATAAAACGTTTACCGCCAAGCAGAACTTCGTCAAGTACATGCACACACACACACACACACACACACACACAGTCCAGGACTCCTAGAGCAGCTGGTTCAGACAGGCACTCACCTGTGTGCACAAACATGTGCTTGACGAAGTTCTGCTTGGCGGTGAATGTCTTACTGCAGAGAGTGCACTCGTACGGCTTCTTCTCCCCCTGCTGCCCGCCAACCCCCCCGGCCCCCCCTGCCTGGCACCCCCCCCCAGAGTACGGGGACAGACCGGACGGCCCGTGGGAGCTGGGGGGGGTCGGAGGCACGGATACAAACCCCCCTGCCCCCCCAGCAGACCCCCCCATGGCCTGGGGAAGACTGAAGAGAAAGGGCTTGTTGGCGCCGGAGGGCGGGCTGGCGAAGATGGCGGGGACGTAGGCGTTGCCCGCGGTGCCCATGACCTGGGTGTTGCTGGTGAGGGTGAGGGGCAGACGCAGGCCGCCCGCGGGGCTTTCGCAGGCCTGCCGCAGGTACAGCTGGGCGGAGGGCAGCGACGAGCCAGGCGACTGCGGGATCAGCGTCTCCACGGGACTGGTGCCGGACACCAGGGATCCCGAACCGGGAACGATGTCTGACTCATGGAGCGTCCGCTCCGGGGACGAATCACTGACCTCGATACGAGCCACAGAGAGGGAGGAGGGCGGGGCGTGGTGGTGTGACATGCTGACCACGCCCCCTCCAGCTTCAGCGTCTGATGTGGTTTCCTCCCGGCTCCCAAACAGGAAGTGATGGTGCTGATGGTGGTGGTCGGCGGAGTCGGGCTCGGTGCCCACGGAGGAGCTGACGCCCGAGTCGAAGCTCTCGCCCTTGGGCTCACTCTCGGAGCCCTCGTCCCCCCCGGCCAGACCCCCCCCCCCAGAGGAGGTGTAGGACAGGTAGCTGCTGTAGTCGTCCTCCGCCTCCTGCTTGATGTGCAGCCCTGATGGAGAGACAAGGAGCTCAGCATGGGGAAGCACACACACACACACACACACACACACACACACACACACACACACACACACTCCTGCTTGATGTGCAGCCCTGATGGAGAGAGGAGGAGCTCAGCATGGGGAAACACACACACACACACAGTCACACACACACACACCTCCTGCTTGATGTGCAGCCCTGATGGGAGAGACAAGGAGCTCAGCATGGGGAAACAAACACACACACACACACACACACACGCACACCACATACACACACACACACCTCCTGCTTGATGTGCAGCCCTGATGGGAGAGACAAGGAGCTCAGCATGGGGAAACAAACACACACACACACACACACACGCACACCACATACACACACACACACCTCCTGCTTGATGTGCAGCCCTGATGGAGAGACAAGGAGCTCAGCATGGGGAAGCAGACACACACACACACACACACACACACACACACACACACACACACACACACACACACACACACACATACACACCTCCTGCTTGATGTGCAGCCCTGATGGAGAGAGGAGCTCAGCATAGGGAAACACACACACACACATTCACACACACACACACACACACACACCCACACCTCCTGCTTGATGTGCAGCCCTGATGGGAGAGACAAGGAGCTCAGCATGGGGAAACACACACACACACACATACACACATACACAGAGACACGCACACACACACACACACACACACACACACACACACACACACACTCACCTCCTGGGTGTAGCCTGACGGGGCGCGGCTGCTTGCGGCAGTGTCCGGAGCTCTCGGGCGTGGTGCTGAGGTACCTCTCCACGGCCTGCTGGGATCTCTCGTGGATGCGGGCGATCCAGGCGGGCTCCGGACCCTGGGTCTGGCCCTGGTTGCCAGCGGCGCCGGAGTGCAGGTAGCCCTGGTGGTGTCCGGCGGCGTCCTTGCCATTGTGGACGCCCAGGCCGCTGTAGAGCGAGGTGTAGACCCTCTCCAGGCCGTGCTGCTGCTGCTGGGCCGCCGCGCTGGCCGCCATCATGTAGCCGCTCTCTGCGTCGCTGCTGGGGCCCGAGGTGCCCGACTCAGGGGTGCCACGCGGGGTGGTCTCCTGGCACGAGTCGCCGCCCCCGCCGCCGTGGGTGCCGGAGCCGAACCCGCCCGGGGTCCCTGCCATGATGCGCGTGCACTCGTCGATGACGCGCTTGATCTGCAGGATGCTGGCGGCCGTGAGGATCTGCAGCGCCTCTGATTGGGCGACACGCAGCACGCCGCTGTACATGAAGTCAATGAGCTTCTGCACCGACTGCACCGACACCACCGCCGGGATCTCAATGTCACTGTAGCCCAGGAGCAGCTTGTCCTGTGGGACACACACACACACACATATATGCAACCACATAACATCTAAATATACGTACTTCAATGTCAGTGTCACACTGTCACTGTGTCTGTGTGTATGTATTTGTGTGTGTGTGTGTGTGTGTTATAACTAGGGATGGGTATCGTTTAGGTTTTAGTTCGGTACCGGTGCTTAACCGATACTTTTAAAACGATACCGGTGCCTAAACGGTGCCTGAACCGATATATATATATTTTTTTTTTATAAATAGCACCAAACAATTGACGACTTTTAAGAAATATACAATATTTTTTACAATATATTAACTGTTTAAGGTATAATTATAACTATAAATAAATACAAAACACTAGGCTTCAAACTACAGCATCAAACCTTTTAACTTCAAACTATGAACAACTATACGTAATGCAAAGCGTTACAAAATATGACCGCTGAACTGTTCATAGGTATTGGCACAGAATGAGTCATAGTTGCCAGTGTTTTTGTGTGTTTTTATGTGTTTTGTGTGTGTATGACTTGTTTATTTCACGATATGAAAAGGCGTAATAATCCAGGAAATTCTTTCAACAGAAATAAATCACATTTTGTTATACAGTGGGGAAAATAAGTATTTGAACCCCTGGCGATTTCACAAGTTTGGCCACCTGCAAAGAAATGTGTGATCTTTAATTGTAATGGTAGGTGTATATTGACAGTGAGAAACAGAATATCAACAAAAAAATCCAGAAAAATGCATTTTATAACATTTATGACTTTATTATTTCAAAACTGACTGACAAAAATGACTTAGTTCTTGGTGGAATAACCCTTGTAGGCAAGCACAGACGTCAGACGTTTCTTGTAGTTGGTCACCAGGTTTACACACATCTCAGGAGGGATTTTGGTCCACTCCTCTTTGCAGATCCTCTCCAAATCTTTAAGGTTGCGTTTTCAATGGGAGGGAATGAGGAAATGAGGTTCAAGCCCAATATTCCACGTTTCATGGCCCCATCCATAGTCCCCTTGATGCGGTGGAGTCGTCCTGTACCCTTGGCAGAGAAACAGCCCCAAAGCATAATGTTTCCACCTCCATGGTTGATGGTGGGTATGATGTACTCTTGGGGTCATATTCAGCTTTCCCCCCCCTGTCAAACACGGCAAGTCGAGTTGATGCCAAAAAGCATGATTTTGGTATCATCTGACCACATTCTGTCTCCCAATCCTCGTTAGAATCATTCAAGTGTGCAATGACAAACTTCAGATGGCCCTGTACATGCGCTTCCTTGAGCAGGGGGACCTTGCGAGTGCTGCGGTACTTCAAAAAATGACGGTGTGTGTGGTGTGTTTCCAATGGTTTTCTTGGTGACTGTGGTCCCAGCTGCCTTGAGATCATTCACAAGCTCCCCCTGTGTAGTTCTGGGGTTATTCTGCACCTTTCAAATGATCACTGATACCGCTCAAAGGGATATCTTGCATGGAGCCCCAGACCTAGAGCGATTAACATTTGTTTGGTGTTGCTTCCATTTACGAATAATCGCACCAATAGTCGTCTGCTTTTCACCAAGCTGCTTGCCAATGGTTTTGTAGCACATTCCAGCCTTGTGCAGGTCTACAATCTTATCTCTGACGTCCTTGGACAACTCTTTGGTCTTGCCCATGGTGGTGAGGTTGAAGGTGTGATTATGATTCTTTGGACAGGTTTCTTTTATAAACATCACCAGTTGAGATCAGGTGTACCTTGTTAGACCTAATGAGGACTAATCTGTGTGCTTCTTGGGCATATAACTGGTCATTTTGAGCCAGAATTCTTGCTGTTAGCTTGGGGGTTCAAATACTAATTTTTTGCATCAAATGCAAATAAAGTCATAAATGTTATAAAATGCAGTTTTCTGATTTTTTGTTGTTGATATTCTGTTTCTCACTGTTAAAATACACCTACCAATACAATTCTAGATCACACATTTCTTTGCAAGTGGCCAAACTTGCGAAATTGGTAGGGGTTCAAATACTTATTTTCCCCACTGTATGTCAATGAATATGTGCAGAGTGTTGTTTCTGTGTGTGCCTGTATGTGTTTGTTATGTGTGTGCAGGGCCATAATATATTGCAACCATTTCACTCGCATTAGCTAGTAAATATTTCGGCATGAGAACGAGGAAAACAATGAAAACGCACATGTGAAATGACTTCTCAGCCCACAAATGAGGAGAAAACCAGCAGACTTATGCTAATATTCCACACAAAAAAAAAAAACTTAACAAAGTTCTACAATGTATCAATGTGGCCGATAAAGCATTAACTTTCAGTCAGATTTAAATCGCCATTCAATAGGCAGCTTGCGCATTAACTAATGTTTGTATTTCATATTAGCATTATTTACACACACAACAGGTAAGATACAATTGGCAGCTGCTGGCTTGTGATAAACGCGTGTTATGTGAAAATGCACTCGTGAATATTAATTCTTTCATAAGATGTTGCATATAGTCACCCTGAGGATTCCTAACCTTTCCAATTATAATAACATCAGCTAGATAACTAGCTATCATTTCACGCTAATTAAACTCTTATATCATTTAAGGTTAAGGTTATTAGCTAGCATAGCAACAAGATAACCAAATACACCAGGAGACAAAACGTTATCTACAATTTAAGTTTAATTTCTCAAAATCAGCCTTGTTCGCTTGGAATGCGAGTACTTCATCGAGTTATCATATGCCCCCTTGTTTGAAGCATACCTTTTAGCTCCGGCATTGATCTCCCTTTATTGATCACCGTAAGTTTTGATTGAAAGTCCAGTTTTGAGAAATGTTTCCATTTTTGAGATCAAGCATATACCCGACCGGTTGGCTCTCGCACGCTCCCGTCAGTGAGGGAGAGGTACTGCTTGCCTAACAGTTGTTTCTTTCGCTGTGGTTTTAGACATAGACCGAAATATGTCAATGGTTTCAGACATATATATATGTCTTTGTTTTTTTATGTCAGATCAGCAAGACTATAGATTCTGCATAACTGAGCGTCAAGTGTTCAAAGCATGCATGTAGGTGTGCTTGTGTGTGGATGCATGTACGTAAGGGAGTGTGTGTGTGTGTGTTTATGTGTCTGTGTGTACTGTATGTGCATGTGCCTGTGTGTGCATCTGTGTATGTACATGTGCATGCATGCGTATATGTCTACTATGTGTGTAGGTATGTGTGCATACGAATGTCTACTGTGTATGTGTGTGCATCTGTTACAGTTTTGACCATGCAATATGGTGCAGTTTTGACCATGTCAGCCAGAGATACCTGCAATTACATCACCTCATGTTTGCTTTTTCATTTTTAACTAGGTGGCGCTATACATAAAATGAGTGGTTATGGGATGGGTTGACATGGCCCCTAAAGACAAACATACAAAAAACATGTCCACCTAAGCCCTACAGATCTCGGGATATTCAAAGAAAACTGTGTCAGGCCACCTAAAGGCCAGTTGGTGTACAGCCACATAAAAAAACAAATATTGTATGGCCCCCCAAGGACGGAATTGCACGAAACTTGGCATACATTCAGAGGATCTCAAAATGATCCACCACTTTGAATTTCGTGCACTTTCGACAATATATGCATAAGTTATAAGTGACTGGACTTGTAAAGAGTGCATAGTTTGAGGGTCTGCCACGCCCACACCCTTCAAACTTTGTAAAAGATTCTCATAACTTTTAATTCCCCGTTACTGCAGAGTAACCTGACCACGTTTGAAGGCATTACCATTAAATCTGTAGGAGGACTTCAATCACATGCGAGGTGTGGAAACCAAGTGAAGTTTCCAACCACCAACGGGTGGCGCTATAGGTGATATCAGTCAGGCATATGTACGTGTTCGGGCCAGATCCAGCAACCACCCTAAGACATTTTCTCTGGATCAAACAATGTACACAAGACTTACAGTCCCGCTCAGCAGTATTGGCACCCCTAGTGAATATGAGCAAACAGGGTATGAAATATGTCTGTGCTGTTTATCCTCTTGGTGTTTCACTCAAAATATTCACAAAAATCTTACAATAATTTAACTTCAATGTAAAGGTAAGAGAAAACAACGGTTGAGATTAAATAAATATTTTTTACAAAATCATGTGTACCACTATTATTGGCACCCCTAGAAAAATCTTATAATTGAAATCTGACTGAAGTATATTTCCAGTCATGTTTTACATTTTTAAGTTCACCTGTTTAATGATGAACTCTTAAGAGGTTAACCATGACTTCCTGTTCCACTGATGTACAAATATGAGATGACACAGGCCAAATTCCATTAGTCATTCATCACAATGGGAAAGACCCAAGAACACAGTGACGATGTGCAATAAAAAGTTGTTGAGCTGCACAAATCAAGAAATGGACACAAGAAAATCTCGTACCAGTTGAAAATACCCATTTCCACTATCATGGAAATAATAAAGAAGTTTAAAGTGTCAGGTGATGTTAAGAATCAGCCTGAAAGACGACGTGTGTGTACATTGACCCCACGCACCGTGAGGAGGATGGTTCAACTGGCAAAATAATCTCCAAGGATCACAGCTGGAGAATTGCAGACATTAGTTGAGTCTTGGAGTTAGAAAGTCTCCTAAACTACCATCAGACGCCACCTACATCACCACAGGTTGTTTTGAAGGGTTGCCAGAAAAAAAGCCTCTGCTGTCAATCAACAACAAACTAGAGTGCCTACCGTTTGCCAAATGGAAGTCAGACTTTCAATGGGACTGAGTTAAATGGTCAGATGAGACCAAAATAAAGCTCTTTGGCAAAAACAACAAAGGTGGGTTTGGCGTAGACAGAAAGATAGCCATACAGAAAAGCACCCCATACCTACTGTGAAGTATGGTGGCCGATCTTTGATGTTGTGGGGCTGTTTTTCTTCCAAAGGCCCTGGACATCTTGTTAGGATACATGGTATCATGGACTCGATCAAATACCAGCAGATATTAAATGAAAACCAAACAGCCCCCTCTAGTAAGCTTAAAATGGGCCATGGTTGGACC
This sequence comes from Sprattus sprattus, assembly GCF_963457725.1. NCBI lineage: Eukaryota > Metazoa > Chordata > Actinopteri > Clupeiformes > Clupeidae > Sprattus > Sprattus sprattus. The sequence goes on from NC_137920.1 coordinate 42,914,979, forward strand.
TTCCACCAGGACAATGATCCGAAGCATACCTCAAAATCAACACAAAAATGGTTCACTGGCCGCAGAATAAAGGTTTTGCCATGGCCATCACAGTCCCCCGACCTAAACCCCAAAGAAAATCTGTGGGATGAGCTGAAGCCGAGTCTACAAGCGTTGACCTCAGAATCTGAAGGATCTGGAGAGATACTGTATGTAAGAATGGTGTCAGATCCCGTGCCATGTGTTCACCAACCTTATCAGGCATTATAGGAGAAGACTCAGAGCTGTTATCTTGGCAAAGGGAGGCTGCACAAAACATTTAATTAAGGGGTGCCAATACCTGTGCACACATGTTTTGAAGAATAATATTTATTTAATGTAAAAAAAACCTTTTTCTCTCAATTATTTTACCTCAATGAAAAGGTAAGATTTTTATGAATATTTTGAGTGGAAGACCAAGAGGATAAACAGCAAAGACATATTTTTTCATAGCCTGTTTGCTCATATTCACTAGGGGTGCCAATACTGCTGAGCGGGACTGTATAAGAGACTTTGTGTTTTGTGGCAAGCCCTAACAAGTTGGCAAAGTTTGAGGGTCTGCCACGCCCACACCTTCCGACTAATGAGAAAATCTTATATAACTTTTAGTTGCCCATGGCTGAAGAGTAGCCTGACCACATTTCAAGGCGTTACCATTAAATCTGTCTGATGCGAGGTGTGCAAACGCCGTCAAAACGCATCTTCCACTCAAAATGGCCGACTTGTGGACCTGCCACCATGGCGTCAAGAGACTTTTTGGTGTGTCCAAGCATGATGAAGACGTGTACGGAATTCCGTCAAGCTACGCCAAAATAACCCCAATGCGCAGGGTTTTTTGCAATGTTCTAGGGGGCGCTACAGAGCCATTTTGCTCCATCCATGGACAAAAACTCTACCGAAGATGGACGGTTACAGGCTTGATGTCCCTGGCAAATTTGGTAATTTTTCGATCACTTTGACATATATGCGATTAAAACACCTAATTTTTGCTTTTAAATTTTTAACTAGGTGGCGCTATACATGTAATGACTAGTTATGTTTGGCCCTCCTAGGCCCTACGGTTCTCGGGATATTCGGAGAAAACTGTGTCGCGCCACCTACAGGCCAGTTGGTGTATAACCATATAAATCAATTTATTGCATGCCCCCCCGTGAACGGAATTCCATGAAACTTAACTTGCAATCAGAAGGTGTCATAATGATCCCACACCTCCGATTTCGTGCAGTTCTGACCTTGTCAACTTACAATTAACATTTTTTACAACACTCCATTTTTGCTTTTTTCATTTGTAACCAGGTGGCGCTATACATGAAATAAGTGGTAGTGGAATGATTGACGTGGCCTCTTAAGACCAACATACAAAAAAAATGTGGTCCTCATAGGCCCTACGGTTTTCGACTTATTCACAGAAAACTGAATCACCCCACCCTCTTTAAAAGGGGTCCAGTCCGACGGGGGTGCAACGGATCAAAACAATGGTTCCACGCTAAACTAGTGGGGCTACATGCCCACCAAATTCCGTGCACCCCGGTCTTTCAGTGTCCCGCTGTCGCGCGGCGGTCATAATAATACATTTTTGACTCTGAAGGCAAACATGCTCATATTTCTGCAAAAGAATTACTGAAGTGTGAAGCTGTAGTGTGTGTACAGAGTGTGTTTTGTATTTATTTATATTTATTTAAGTTTACTGTAAACAGTTGTTAAAAGTTAATATATTGTTCATAGTTTGAAGTTAAAAGGTTTGAGGCCAAGTGTTTTGTACTTATTTTTATTCATAGTATACCTTAAACAGTTAATATATTGTTACATTTGAAGAAAACTATTCGCCTTGGCAAAAAATAAGCCTTTAATGTCGTCAATCGTCGTTTTGTGCTATTTAAAGAAAAAAAGTATCGGTTCTGGCACCGTTTAGGCACCGGTATCGTTTTAAAAGTATCGGTTAAGCACCGGTATCGGAAAAAACCCAAACGATACCCATCCCTACTCTTTAGCCATGGGCGACTAAAAGTTATATACGATTTTCTCATTAGTCGGAAGGTGTGGGCGTGGCAGACCCTCAAACTTTGACAACTTGCCAGTGCTTGCCACTAAACACAAAGGGCCTGATTTACTAACAGGATTGCGCCCATTTCTGGCGTAAAATAGCGGTAAACATAAAACGGTATTTACTAAGGGCGCATTTGAGTAGAGTCGCATATTAACGCTTTGAGGGTGTGTACCTGCCAACAGGTGGGATGGCACAGAGACATGGGTGGTAACGTAGGCGTGAAGCGCACTTTAATGGGAGGAGTGCGCCTAATGATGTATTGCGTGGTATTTACTAAACTGCCTGGCGACCGCACGTCTCTGATTTGCGCGCTAATTCTCCGCCTCATAAAAGCACATCTTAACCAGGAAGCGCATTTCCATTGAGTCTGAAAACGTTGATATGGTAGCAGTGATAAGAGCAAGGCAAAGAAAGAAGACAGAGACAGTGCACAGAAATTATTTTCAACTCGTATAACACATTTTCAGTTAAGCGAACCACAAATCATTAGACGGTACAGGTTAACTAGCCACGCAATACTTCAATTACTGAACCAGATCAGAGACGACATTGAAGCCTCCAACCGGAGATCATATTCCATTCAATCAGTTGGTAAACTCTGGACAACATTGCAAATATTGGCATCGGATCATTTCAAACAGTTATAGCATCAGCAGTTGGTATATCTCAGCCTTCACTCAGCCAAATATTCACCCAGGTACTTGACGCATTCCACGGCGCACTGGTCAATATACATTTCCCCACTATACGATAGCTGAAATTAAACTTTCCGAACGTAATTGGAGCCATTCATCGCACCCACATGCAAACAGTCCCATCTTCAATCCACGAACACGTTTAACGAAACAGAAAGCACACATATTCAATGAATGTCCAGGTCATGACCATTACTTACAGGTCATGACCATTACTTACGTGGTAGTGGTCTGTCCATGACAGTTTTATCTTCCGGAATAGTGCCATCTATCCATGATTGAGCAACGGTGATTTTGGAGAGGCCTGGCTACTTGGTAAATGTATTTGTTTCAGTGGGGATATATTGTAGTGAACCCATGTCCCTTGTAGAACGTATTAATCTCTCCATGTACACATCTATATTGTTATAAAAGACAGTTTATGCATTAATGCCACCAATAGCATATTATTTACAATCGTGTTCTTTTAAACATCTCGCTGTAGGTGATGGCGGGCAAAACAACAATATAACCCATTGAATCAGGTTCAGTGATTGAGCAAACTTGCAGGCAATTTCTCCAGTCTTTTAATGGTGCGCTAAATAATGATTGCCCAGCGCTGATCTGGCTTGATAAATATCACGGAAAATGCGGGGAAACACCGTGCGTTAACGTGCGCCTGGCAAAGGCACAGATTAAGCTGCGTTCGCAAATCATTGTTAGTAAATCAGGGCGGAGTAAGCACACAGTGCCCAGCGCAGATGTGGTTTGATAAATACCACGGAAAATGCGAAAAACACAGTGCGTTAATGTGCGAACGCAGATTAAGCAGCGGTCGCATGATAGTAAATCAGGCCCAAAGTCTCTTATAACTCTTGCGTACATTGTTTGATCCAGAGAAAATGTCTCTGGATCCGGCCCGAACGCGTACATATGCCTGACTGATATCACCTATAGCGCCACCTGTTGGTGGTTGGAAACTTCACTTTGTTTCCACACCTCCCATGTGATTGAACCAATTCACACACACAAAACACATAAAAACACACAAACACACTGACAACCATGACTCATTCTGTGCCAAAACCTACTGAACAGTTCGGCGGTGATATTTTGTAACGCCTTGCGTTACGTCTAGTTTTGTTTGCATTTATTTAAACCCACTGGTTTCGTGAATGTGTACTGCCCCTTTAAGAGTTTAGGTTTAGGGTTGCAGGCATTTCCGTTTAGTCTTCAGTCTGTGATTTCTGATCTGCCTTTGCCTCTTGCCTTCTCTCCCCCCTTTACACGCAATTTTGTTGTTGCATTGGCTGCATGACGCGTTGTTTGAAACCTTTTGTGCGAAATACAGCCACACTTTTGATCGTTTACCTTTCGGCATTTTCTCTGTTATATTGATGGCTAGCTCTGTTTGTGCTTGCTCTGTGCAAGGCTGCCTGATCTTCGCTGTCATTAGACTGTTGCAATACAATCACCATTACATTGCGACACAGGCCAGAGTTTACATTGGGAGATGGAGCAGTTTTATATGTGCCCCACGAAATATGCTAGCAACCCAAAAAAGTATACAGATCGTACTCAGGAAGATCTACGCCAGTAACGTTACTGCTCGTTAGCTATCGCTAGTTTTGTACTGTTTTGGAACCAGCCTCCGTGTTTGATGGTGCCGCCAGAAATAATTCCTGTTTATAAGACAACATTTTACGGAAGTTTTGTTCATTTAGCTGCATGATTTGTGGCTGTATTAATAAAAAATAAAAAATCGGCTCAGGCACCGAATGGAAGCACCGAAATCTGTGTTGCATTTCGGTCCGGGTAGGTACCGGTTGTATGGAACCCGTGCCATATTGGTACCGGTTCTCGGTACCCAACCCTAGTTATAACCCACCTGTGTGTGTGTGTATGTGTGTGTGTTAAAACCCACCTGTGTGTGTGTGCGTGTGCCCTTGTACGTGTGCCCATGTGCATGTGTGTGTGCGTGCGTGTGCTTGTGTGTGCCTCTGTGTGTACATGTGCATGTGCGTTTGTGTGTGTGTGTGTGTGATGATGACCCACCTGGAAGAAGGGGCTGCCGGCGGCCAGCACACAGCGGTGTGCGCGGAGCATGCTGCCATGAATGCGCACGGTGACGTCGCAGAAGTGACCGCGCTGGCGCTGCTCGTTGAGGGTTTCCAGCACCGACGAGCTGAAGTTGTGCAGGTTGACGCTGTGCACGCGCTCACCGCTCATCACTCGAGGAGGACCAGAGGAGGAGAGAGAGAGGAGAGGAGGTGTGGACGACCTGAGGAGGGGAGACACACAAACATCACACGTTAATCACCGCTCATCACTCGAGGAGGACCAGAGGAGGAGAGAGAGAGGAGAGGAGGTGTGGACGACCTGAGGAGGAGACACACAGAAACATCACACGTTAATGTTACAGCAGGAACATGACACACTCAGGGGGATCTATGAGCACACATGGGTATAAGTTAGGCTGTCTACTTAGGGTGTCTACTTAGGGAGGACTCACACATGGGTATAGGGTTAGGGTGTCTACTTAGGGTGTCTACTTAGGGAGGACTCACACAGGGTTAGGGTGTCTACTTAGGGAGGACTCACACATGGTTAGGGTGTCTACTTAGGGAGGACTCACACATGGGTTAGGGTGTCTACTTAGGGTGTCTACTTAGGGAGGACTCACATATGGGGATAGGTTAGGGTGTCTACTTAGGGAGCGGGTCCTTGTCACAGAGTCCACCATATTGCAACGCCATGTTTCTACAGAATCCCAGAAGGGACAAACCTAGAGAGGCCCTTTCACCTTGTTATGGGGTTTGACCCTAACTCTAACCCACTGACAGATTCAGCTGGCTGCAATTCAGCAACCCCACCTCTAAATCCTACACACTGCAGCTTTAAAGACCCCACCTCTAAATCCTACACACTGCAGCTTTAAAGACCCCACCTCTAAATCCTACACACTGCATTTTTAAAGACCCCACCTCTAAATCCTACACACTGCAGCTTTAAAGACCCCACCTGCACTGCTCTCCTGACTGATAACATCCACTGGTTAACTGACTGTTTACACACTGAATGACAGGAAGAGAACGAACCAGGGGAGAGAGAGAGAGACAGAGAGAGAGACAGAGAGAGACAGAGAGAGAGAGAGGTAGAGAGACAGAGAGAGACAGAGAGAGAGAGAGGTAGAGAGACAGAGAGAGACAGAGAGAGATAGCGAGAGACAGAGAGGGAGACAGAGAGAGACAGAGACAGAGAGAGACAGAGAGAGATGTCAATAAAGCTTATTTAATTGAATTGAATTGAGAGAGAGAGAGAGAGACAGAGACAGAGAGAACACAGAGAGACAGAGAGACAGAGAGAGAGAGACAGACACAGAGACAGATAGATAGATACTTTATTAATCCCGAGGGAAATTCATGGTTGGGGGGAGGAATTACAGCACAACATTGGGGAGGGGAGGAGAGAAAAGAAAGACAATACGCAGACTATGCTCCAAGAGGAGTACAGTGTGGAGACAGTAAAAAACACACCTCAGTCAGCACATAAGCACATACAACTCACAAACAATACATACATGAATACAAAACACCAGAGCTACATGAGTAGGCTGCCACTTGCGTTGGCGCTAAGGATAGCGAGGAGTCTCATGACATGTACCAGGACATGACACACACAACGCAGTTGAAGGCGTGGGATGGGGGGTCAGGAGGGTGAAATGCATGTTGATGAGTGGTATGTATGTGTGTGTGTAGGCCTGGGTTGTTGCCCTGCTGGGACAGAGAGAGAGACAGAGATACAGAAAGAGAGAGAGAGAGCTACAGAGACAGTATGTCAGATTCTCACTTGTTTGATGGTTATTCCAGGTCACGATTGTGGTTTGCATTTGTGTGTGTGTGTGTGGTTTGGTAAGCATGTGTGTGTGTGTGTGTGTGTGTGTGTGTGTGTGTGTGTGTGTGTGTGGTAAGCAATTGTGAGTGTGGGGAAATATTGAAATATTTGACATAAGAGCTGAAGGTCTTTGAATAAGCTGCTAAAAGATCATTTGGCTTTTAAATCCGTCCGGTGATGACCTCGTCAGTGAACCGCCATCTTTCCAGTATTGTGATGAAGGAAGCAGGACAGCGGCACCTGTCCCTGTCAATAGTGCCACATATGATAGTATTACCCCTGATGCTAACACTAGCTGTAGCAGTAGTGCAAAAAGATACATTTACATACAAAACACGGCTGTCAGCAGTGTTTGGCCCGGCATCTTTGTTTAAAATTTCCAGTTGGCCGGAGGAAGCTGGCGCACAAGTTTATGAGTAAAAGGCTCGCACATTTGCATCCGTCAGTGTTTCATTTGAGACAACACTAATCAGTGACAGAACGCACTACAGATGTAAGTGCTTAGAGTGCATTACGCACTGTATTGCAGTGTTCTTCGTAAAGTGCGCGGTAATAGACACAGCTTAGCTGTCATTAGTGCCCTGTAGGTGGAGTCCAACCAAAGACTTCATTACCCACAATTCCCTTATCACCTAAACTCTGTAATCTGCATTTCATGAGACAGCATTGGCTGCAAACAAGGTGTTAAAATCGTGACGTACTTTTGCCTATAAACTGCGTTAAACATACATTCTATCTCTTTGCGCACTCTTTCTACTCTGGCGTTGGCCAGCTCACATCTCTCTATCTCCTGGCGTCGGCCAAGGAGCATAAGTACTTCCACCGTCATCTGGTGAAGGCCTACTCTCTTTGTTCTCAACGGAAGAAAACAAAGACTCTCTCTAAGATTTGCCGTTAGCCAAACACTGCCCGCTAACTGAGACAAAGTAAGTTTAGCAAAGCAGCTAACAATAAGACCTGCCAGCTAATACTGCAACGGGAACGAAACACTACAGAATTCACGATCCTGCAACATTCCGGGCGTAACTGCAGTGAAACAAAGACATCACGGCAAGGACAATTCTCCACCTACGGACTTCTTCTCTGCCTCAGGAACATCGGATGCGCCAACACTTTTCCAAAGGACTGGTAACATCGACTGGGCAGCTAGCTATCGTTTAGTTATTCACAACCTGGCT
>NC_137920.1:42935289-42937789 GCF_963457725.1 Sprattus sprattus
AGTCCGACATGCTGGGGAATTCATAAAATTTCCCGTAACACCCGACAGCCAAGAGAGGGTTAAGCAGGCGTTCTGGGAGAAGTATGGGTTCCCTGGCGTCCTTGGCGCTATAGACTGCACCCATATTAACATACGTGCCCCCCCAGTGTTTTACACAACATTGCCATGAATCATGAGTCAATGACATAAATGAGGATAGATTAGAGGACTTTAGAAGACGTGAGGTTGAACTGCATGTGCCGATGGGTGCAATATTATTACCATGCATACATAACCTAGTGATTCAGGGCCTGATTTACTAACAGGATTGCGCCCATTTCTGGAGTAAAATAGCGGTCGTAAACATAAAACGGTATTTACTAAGGGGGCGCAGCGCATATTAACGCCTGTGGATGTGAACAGGGGAGGTTACGTGGACGTGGGTGGTAACGTAGGCGTGAAGCGCACTTAAATGGGAGGAGAGAAGGTAAGTGCGCCTAATGATGTATTGCATGGTATCTACTAAACTGCCTGGCGAGCGCAAGTCTCCAATTTGCGCGCTAATTCTCCGCCTCATAAAAGCACGTCTTAACCAGCAAGTGCATTTCCATTGAGTCTGAAAACGTTGATATGGCAGCAGTGATAACAGCAAGGCGAAGAAAGAAGACAGAGACAGCGCACAGAAATACATTTTTCAACTCGTATAACACATTTTCAGTTAAGCGAACCACAAATCATTAGATGGTACAGGTTAACCAGCCACGCAATACTTCAATTACTGGACCAGATCAGAGAGACATCGGCGATCACATTCCATTCCATCAGTTGTTAAAACTAATTTGCAAATATTGGCCTCCGGATAATTTCAACCAGTTTGTGGAAAAGTGAATTCCCCTTTCCACCGTCAACATTAACATTGACTTATATCTCCACCTCCCTGAACCCTTATTTTCTCTTCCGAAATAAATACCACGGAAAATGCGCAAAAACACTGTGCGTTAATGTGCGACAGCAGTTTAAGCAGCGGTCGCAGTGTTAGTAAATCAGGCCCTATATAGGGCGGAGTAAACACAGATTGCCCAGCGCAATCTGGTTTGATAAATACCAAGTAAAATGCGCAAAAACACTGTGCGTTAATGTGCGAGCGCAGATTAAGCAGCGGTTGCATGTTAGTTAATCAGGCCCTCAGTGAGGGTGAACCTCGGAAAGTATGTTTTGTGACTTTTATTTCAAATATGTTGCCACCAAAAAACGAATGCTAGTAACTGAAAAAATACAAACGAGAAATGAAAAGTAGAAACATTTCTCCAAACAAGCATGGGAAAATATTGCCGTGATTGTTTCTGGTAACACACGTTCTGGTGGCCTCACGGTCTTCCTCCAGGTATTTCCGCCATTATAATAACAAGCCGCTATGGAATATGCGCTCCTCGCTCTTAAAGGGAATGTGAGATGACGCTCTGATTGGTTTATTGCATATTACGCCCAAACCACACCTATGGCTGAGTAACCTCCTTTGGACAAACCCATTTGACATTTGCGCGGGGCGCAAGTATGTTTTTTCCGCCGTTATAATAGCGAATGCGCCTTAGAGCCGCCCACACAGCTACTTGCGTTTGGCGCTGTCCTACTTGCGTTTCTGATTGTTAAAATAGGGCCCGATGTGTGTGTGTGTTGTCAGTGTTTGTATTACAATGGTGTTGGCTGTAAATAAACTCCACTTCGCGTTTTTGACAATAAAATAAATCCCATTTAGGATAACAGCCTTCTTCCTATGTGCGGGAGTTTGTTTAACAGTTTAACTGTGCGGGAGTTGTCCCATTTCCCATGAGGCTTTGCTCCGACCATTTTACATTAAGAAACAAATTAATTTGCTGGCCAATTTATATTTGTGGTCATGAAAGTTATGTAACGTCTGAATAAAAAGAAATAGATCAAGATAGGAGGCTAAACAAAAATAAGTAGGCTGGATTAATGAAAGTGAATTCGACACACACCGTGAGTGAGATGTATATAGACAACAAGTGTTATATATAGTGGTTGGAATCAGCTGGATGAAGCTGTTGGAGAACTTGGCGATTATTTTCTTTTATGAGAGACATTGACTTGGTGGGTGATGATGTCGTTAGGAAATAATGTTGTTAGTGGACCAATCACAGCCAAGGGGTCATCCGACTCTCTACGAAAAGTTAGAAAAAAGCGTTCCTCTCCAACCAGTTCTCCGAGGGCTCGGATGGGAATTAACACCTGGGTGAAGGTGCTGCCAAGGCGTGCAAAGGCGTGCCAAAGTGTCCCTCTACGACCGAATCGGAGAAATAAATCGGCCTTTATACTTTACTCATAAACACACTGTACTCGTGTATCTTGTGTTGTCTATGCCATATACTAACATGTTGTCTTTATGCCAAAAACTAACATGTTGTCGTTATGCCATAAACTAACATGTTGTCTTTATGCCATAAACTAACATGTTGTCTTTATGCCATTAACTAAAATGTTGTCTTTATGCCATAAACTAACA
>NC_137920.1:42940289-42942789 GCF_963457725.1 Sprattus sprattus
CACGGCCTAATGAATTACACACTCACCCCACGGCCTAATGCTCAGATCCAAAGTCATGAAAAACATTCTAGCTCTACCAATCAACAAGCTCCAATTTGCCAGCTACAACAGCTCACCCACATACAGACTACAACAGCTCAACAGCTCACACATATTCAGACTTCAACAACTCACCAGCTCACCCATATACAGACTGCACCAACTCAACAGCTCACACATATACAGACTACAACAGCTCAACAACTCACCCACATACAGACCACAACAGCTCAACAGCTCACCCATATACAGACTACAACAGCTCAACCGCTCAGTCATATACAGACTACAACAGCTCACACATATACAGACTACAACAACTCAACAGCTCACCCATATACAGACTTCAACAGCTCAACAGCTCACACATACAGACTACAACAGCTCAACAACTCACCCACATACAGACTACAACAGCTCACCCATATACAGACTACAACAGCTCAACAGCTCACACATATACAGACTACAACAACTCACCCATATACAGACCACAACAGCTACAACAGCTCAACAGCTAAACAGCTCACCCCTATACAGACTTCAACAGCTCACCCATATACAGACTACAACAGCTCAACAGCTCACCCATATACAGACTACAACAACTCAACAGCTCACCCATATACAGACTACAACAGCTCACCCATATACAGACATCAACAGCTCACCAACTCACCCATATACAGACTTCAACAGCTCACCAACTCACCCATATACAGACTTCAACAGCTCAACAACTCACCCATACAGACTTCAACAGCTCACCAACTCACTCATATACAGACTACAACAGCTCACCCATATACAGACTACAAAAGCTCAACTGTATAGATGTGTAAATGTTTTGCATGTGTTCCTGTTGTGTTGTTTTTAGTGACGTACAGTAAGTGTGTTATGTGTTTCAATCTTCTTCATTAAAAAACAAAACAAAAACTCAACAGCTCACACATATACAGACTACAACAGCTCAACAACTCACCCACATACAGACCACAACAGCTCAACAGCTCACCCATATACAGACTACAACAGCTCAACCGCTCAGTCATATACAGACTACAACAGCTCACACATATACAGACTACAACAACTCAACAGCTCACCCATATACAGACTTCAACAGCTCAACAGCTCACACATACAGACTACAACAGCTCAACAACTCACCCACATACAGACTACAACAGCTCACCCATATACAGACTACAACAGCTCAACAGCTCACACATATACAGACTACAACAACTCACCCATATACAGACCACAACAGCTACAACAGCTCAACAGCTAAACAGCTCACCCCTATACAGACTTCAACAGCTCACCCATATACAGACTACAACAGCTCAACAGCTCACCCATATACAGACTACAACAACTCAACAGCTCACCCATATACAGACTACAACAGCTCACCCATATACAGACATCAACAGCTCACCAACTCACCCATATACAGACTTCAACAGCTCACCAACTCACCCATATACAGACTTCAACAGCTCAACAACTCACCCATACAGACTTCAACAGCTCACCAACTCACTCATATACAGACTACAACAGCTCACCCATATACAGACTACAAAAGCTCAACTGTATAGATGTGTAAATGTTTTGCATGTGTTCCTGTTGTGTTGTTTTTAGTGACGTACAGTAAGTGTGTTATGTGTTTCAATCTTCTTCATTAAAAAACAAAACAAAAAAAAATCTCCAACACAACACCTACACACACAGATAAATCCTTAAACTAATGGCATCTATCTATAAATCCAGGAATCTCTGTGTGTGGGTGTGTGTGTGTCAGTGTCAGTCTGTCTAGGGCGTATCTCCCTGACGGTAGATACGTTAGTTATGGTATTTCGCAAGTAGCTTACGCATGTCATGAACCTGTGCATCCTTGATTTTGAAGATTTTTGAATTTATAGTTCGCGAGATATTTGTATTTTACCGTTTCCCATAGGAAACAATGGGTTATCGTTTCCCGTCCCGTCGGCACTATGGGTAGTGACGACACAATCAAACAATATACGCGTAGTAACTATCCTGCCTTCACTCAAAGTTCAGAATACCGTTGGATAGAGGAGGTGAGGTCCGCATTCAAATTCTTCTTGGTGAACAGATACAGACTTTTGCTCAGGTAATCTTAAGACAGTGATTGATTTGATCTATTCATTTATTTTTAAGCTTCTTTATATTAAGTTTCAAAGTAATGTACGCATGTCATGAACCTGTGCATCCTTGATTTAGAAGATTTTTGAATTCATAGAATTCATCGTAGCCTACGGTGCAAACCCATGTCACCGTTGTAGCGGTGTAGTACTCCACTCTTGCGTTGTGATTTTGATTGGCACCCAGCCTTTTATTCACACACTCTGACAGGTTTAATGAACACAGAGCAAAGGCGATCACACACAGTATCTTCCGAATGACAGCCTCTCCCAGCCAGGGTAAATGC
>NC_137920.1:42947789-42975289 GCF_963457725.1 Sprattus sprattus
AGGGTGAGGGGATTGTGATAATCAGTATCTCATCCAGTGGCGTGGTGCGCACAGCACTTTTGGAAATAGCTTGCCATCCTACCAGCCTCCATCACTAAGCTTACCGTGGCTAAGTTAGGTTTGCTGGCGAACTTGGCTTGAAGGATTAGGTAGCCAAGCTAGCTAACTGGTTGTTTTGAAAACATGTGCTTTAACAGTTAGTTACTAGTTTGCAATACCTTCCAGGGTTATTGTTTCTGGTTACCAGGAATGATGTAGCTTGAAATTGGCACTGGTCAGTTTGTCAAGAATCATCTTAAAAGTTGTCGCTTACTATCAGCTGTTAATTGTAAGCTCCTGGACTTGTAGGTTTAGGGCTTAACTATTAATATTTTCTTTACCGGTGAATTGAATGGCTTGTCGATAATACTGTTACTGGTTGTTTTAATGGAGCTTTAATTAGCCTAATTCATTGTTAGGTAGGCTAAACTCTCTCTCAGCCTCTTTCTCGAGAGAAAAAAACCCCAGAGTAAGTTGTGTTTATGAGCACCGGCTTCTAGCTGTCGGCGCCGCTGCTCCGACCCGTTAAGAGTACAGCAGCGCATATTTTCAAGTGGAACCATTCAACGGATCCGGTTTAACTGCCACAAGAGTTGTCAATCTTGTAATAAAGATCTCATTGAGGAACACACTGTGTTTTCTCCTTTTTCACTGCATTTTAATATAGCCTATAAATAGTGAATTTTAATCTAAAAATTGTGATGATTAATCGAAAATCGATCGTTAATTCTTCAACGATCGATTAAGACAATTTAATCGAATGACCATCCCTAAAAACAAGCCAAAACACAATCTGTGGTTTTCAACTCTTATTGTTCGAATGGGATTTTCAACACCTGACAATACACTGTAGAGCATATTGTAATGCAACGTTGAATGGATGAATAGCTTACATAAGGGTACCCAGCACTTTTCAAACCACACTCAAGCTTATGGTTATTGTCCCCACCACTTCTAAAAACAAACTGACGCCCTTGTGCATGTGTGTGTGTGTGTGTGTGTGTGTATGTGTGAATATTGGAATAATTAGGTGTAAATAACGGGGATTAGAAACGGTTCAAAGAACGAAAACAAAAACCGGTAAAGAACGAAATTTTGTGATGAACGTAATGGAAAACCGGAACAAAAACAATTTCAGCTGTTCCGGAGTGAAAACAATATTTTCAATTTCAAATAACCGGTTAATAACGTTATTTTTCGTTCCAAATAACCTTTCTTGAAATATTGTGGGAATAAAATAATTGTTAAAATAAATCTTGAAATAAAGTTTTATTCCGGAAGTGATGGGCTTGGCTACCTGCCCGCTAAATGTTACCCAGACCGCCTGGCTGAAGTGAAACTACTGTTGACACTAGCGAGCTGCGAGTGATTGTGCAATGATTGTGCTGCCTGTGCCCGTTACCTAGGTCAGTGTAGAGCGTGCCTTTTCGCCTCTCAAATATATCCTGTCTCCTTTGCGCAGCAATCTGAAGGAGAATGTTTTGGAGGACATACTTTTCCTTAAACTGAATAAGCAATTTGGTATGTAAGCTATCTGTTGTCCATTTCAAATAGGCTAACTCTCGAGTTAATAGAAGAGAGTAGGCATAGGCCTCTAGCTGTGGACATGAGTTGTGTTTATTTTGCGCGTAATGGAGAACGTTTTGTTGGAGATGCTTTCCGAATTTGAATGTAGGCCTAAATGTGACCGGCTGAGTTTGTTGTCATTTTGTTTTAAAAAAAGTGCGCATTGCATTTAGCCTATAGGCTTCACGCACGCACCCGAATAATGACAAACATTAAGCATGCGCATACCCCCCCCCCCCCCCCTCATAATGACAAACATTAGGCACGCGCACCCCCCCCCCCCCCATGACATTTTTGAAAAGAACGTTATTAACCGTTCTTTTATAGGGTTCTAACCGGTTAATAACATGAAGAGAAGCATAGGAACACTGGAACGGAACAGAAAAATAACGTTTCTGGTCAGAACGAAACGAAATGAAAAATATTTCGTTTTTAATCCCTGGTAAATAATGTATGACCCTAACCCTAAAATGTGTCTATATATTTATTTATTTTATTTGAAACATCCATGCCACAAGGTTTTCATTTTTTGTCTCTCTCCTCTCTCCTCTCTGTCTCTCTCCTCTCTCCTCTCTGTCTCTCTCCTCTCGTTGTCTCTGTCTCTCTCCATTTTCTGTCTCCCTCCGTTTGCTGTCTCTGTCTCACTCGTCTTGCTGTCTGTCTCCTCACACACAAAGCATGTATCTATGTACCTATGTACCTGTATCTATGCACTTTTACATTAGCACTTCCTGTTTATACTGTATCTATGAAATTTTACATTAGCACTTCCTGTTTATACTGTATCTATGCACTTTTACATTAGCACTTCCTGTTTATACTGTATCTATACACTTTTACATTAGCACTTCCTGTTTATACTGTATCTATTCACTTTTACATTAGCACTTCCTGTATCTATGAACTTTTACATTGGCACTACCAGGACCATCTTTCCCCTATGACCCCTCCCCTATGACCCCTTATTCTTTCAGTCTTCCAACTCTCCCAGACTAACCCCAACCAAACATCTCACACGCCTCCTTTCTCACTGGTTTTATAAAGTATAGCTAGCGTGAAAGACTGTGCTCTTAAACACCAGAGCACCCAGACTAGGCAGTGGCAGTAATATCAGTCTTTGAATAGAAGTACTAGTCTATACTCCTTCAACAAGCCGAGACTAATGTACACATTTCTAGAGAAAGAGGAAGTTTCCGTCACAAGCTCTGTGCGGTCAAAGGGCTTCTGAGGCTAAATGACAAGCTTATAACACATACATACACACAAACACACACACACACACACATATATATACACACACACACGCATATATACACACACACACACACACTCATATATACACTTGCATACAGACACATGAATATATATATACACACACACACACATGCATACACACACACATGCATATATACACACACACGCATATATACACATGCACACACACACACACACACACACACTCACTCACTCCATACATCCCGACCTACACGAATGAAGCAACACATATACACGTGCACATACGCATATATACACATTCATACACACACACACACACACACACACACGTGCATATATACACATTTGTGTATATATGCATGTATACACATGCATACACACACACACATATACATATATACACATGCATACACACACACATACGCATATATACACATGCATACTCACACACACGCATATAAATACACATATGTGCACATACGCATATACACATGCACACACACACAAAAACATACACATTTGAAATATAGTCTGGTTATGGTAACTTCAATACCCCCCTCTCACAGACACACAGAACCACACGTGTAGGAATAATACAAAAGTGTGTGTGTGTTCGTATGTATGCATATGTGTGTGTGTGTGTGTATGTGTGTGTGTGTTATCAGTCTTGCAGTGGGTATCTATCTGTTAAAAGGGTTTGAAGTGTTTTTGTTCACATCTGTGTGTGTGTGCGTGTGCAAGCGTGTGTGTGTGCGTGTGTGTGTGGATATTAAAAAATGACCACAAATTAGGACCACAATCCACTGCTTCAAATACCTACTGCACATCTCATCTCACAGGGGGAGACAAAACACACACACACTCCACACACACACCAGAGAAACACAAAAGCACACCGCAACCCACACACCAGAGAAACACAGAAGCACACACACACTCCACACACCAGAGGAACACAGAGGTGCGCGTGTGCACACGCACACGCACATGCACACGCACACGCACACGCACACGCACACGCACACGCACACGCACACACACACACGCACACACACACACACACACACACACACACACAGCCAGTAGGATGTGGACTCAGCGCTCACCTCTTAGAAGCACATGAGGGGGGCCAGGCGGGCGGCGGGGGGTGTGTGTGTGGTGGGCGGTCCCAGTGGGACGTTAGGGGGGGGGGGCTCGGGCGGCGTTCACATCGGAAGGCACTTCCAGCACGCGGTCCACAGCCCAGTTACTGTGGCAACCTGTTCAACAAGGAGGAGATACGTCATTAGCCGTTCGCCTCAGGAGGCTGTCTGACCAGGACACACACCGCTGCCCACACACACACACACACACACACGCATATATACACACCTCTGCCTCAGGAGGCTGCTTGACCACGACACACACCGCTGCCTCAGGAGGCTGCCTGACCACGACACACACCGCTGCCTCAAGAGGCTGCCTGACCACGACACACACCGCTGCCTCAAGAGGCTGCCTGATCAGGACACACACACACCTCTGCCTCAGGAGGCTACCTGATCAGGACACACACACACCTCTGCCTCAGGAGGCTGCCTGATCAGGACACACACCGCTGCCTCACTAAAACTAAGCACTGCACCCTGTGTCGCGTCGTGTCGTGACGTGTGCCGTGATGTCGCGTTAGCACTGGGGAGGGAACGGGCGAGTCGGGGGACTGGAGGACAGACCTCTCCAGACTGGGTGGCAGGGACTGACGGACTTGCTGCTGATGATGGTAATAATAATAATAATTCATTTTATTTTTAACGCACTTTTCATTCACAGGAATCTCAGAGTGCCTACATATTAGAAACTAACTATAATAACACAATAAAATAAAAAATTGTTAACATAAGCATAACAGAAAAGATTTAACACAAGGCCAGAAATGCCTTCCTGAATAAAAATGTTTAAAGTCCAGCTTTAAAGTAGTCCAGCGTCTGCGTTGCCCTTAGGTGGTCAGGGAGGCTGTTCCATAAGTGTGGCGCTGCCGAGCAAAAGGCCCGGTCGCCCATGGTGCGGAGCTTGGTTTTTGGGGACGCGGAGGACAAGCTGTTTGAAGACCTGAGGGTGCAGGTGGAGGTTTGGGGAGTAATTAATTCTTGCAGGTAGGGAGGTGCATATCCATTTATGCATGTATAGGTGATTATAAGGACATTGTAGTCAATCCGGAAAGAGACAGGGAGCCAGTGTAGTGAGTGTAATATTGGTGTTATGTGCTCATATTTCCGGACCTTCATCAGAATCCTGGCAGCGCTGTTTTGGATGTATTGCAGCTTCTGGATGTTCTTGCCAGTGATCCCATAGAAAAGTGATAGGGTTAAAGTGGGGCGGAGTTTGGAGATGTTTCTTAGATGATAAAAAGAGGTTTTGCACAGGTGTTTAATATGATCATTAAAGTTCAGGTGAGAGTCAAACCGTACTCCGAGATTAGTGACTGTGGAAAGCTGGAGAAAGTTGTTGCCCATCCATGCCTTTATCTCCCCAAGACAGGCGGTGAGACATGACATGGCTGCAGTGGGGCTTGGGGCAGTTTTGATATAAAGCTGTGTGTCATCAGCATAACAGTAGAAAGACATCACATGTCTGCTGATGACGCGACCGAGGGGGAGCATGTACATAATGAAGTGGATGGGGCCGAGGACCGACCCTTGCGGAACACCACAGGAGACAGGGAGCTGTCTGGACTTGCAAATTCCCTGTGAGACATATTCAGTTCTGCCAGAAAGGTAGGACTGAAACCACTTGAGTGCAGAGTGTTACGCCCTCCTACTGTCCCTAGGGGTCGTGGTTTTCTTTGTGTTGCTCGTTGGCTGTGTTTTGTTCTCCGTTATTGTATGCAGGTGCGACTTGTGATTGCGGGCGGAGCCAGATGCATCTTAAGCCGGAGTGGCAGTCCGGGAGGGTCTCTCTCTGCTGCGTGCCGTTCTTGCGGCCTAAGCTTATTGTTGTGACCTACAGTTGTTAAAGAATTCTCTTTGTTTGTTATCCGCGCTATAATAAAACCCTAGACACGAGCCCCGCTTGACTTGCCGTCATTCAGTTACTTATCAGAGTGCCTGGTTCGTAACAGTTGGGGCGCTCGTCCAGTAGTAAGGATTTTGTGTATTGTGGTAGGTGAGTAGGCCATTTAGTGTTTGCGACGGTTGGTGAGTACCAAGAGCTTGTGACTTGACTGGGTGTGTAGCGTTACATCGCAATTAGCAGCCGCCGGGCGGAACGATCCGTCACTTTATTATTAGTGTGCTTGCCCGAAGGGAAGCACACTATTGTTCTTCATAATTTTCTTTATTCCGCCCGTTTTTCTTGCATCGAATCAGGCCTCGCCCATTCGAGGTACAGACGCCGTTCAAACACCGAAACGTCCGGCCCGATCCGGTGCAACCTGCTATATCTTTTCGTGGCGGTTCTCCTTGCCACTCCTTTTTTATTCCTCTTTTTCATCACCTTTTTCCCCCATAGACTTGCATGGCAGAACTCTGTGGATTATGACATCATAATGGGGTAATTAAAACTAGCTTGCACCTGTGCTTCACTGACACCTGCGCCAAGGCTCCTCTAGTCTCTGTCCATTCAACTGTATAACTAGGAATATTAATTTACGAGCACAGGGCTCTACAGTGGGCTCTACAGTGTGAGTATTTCACTCGCATATGCGCCTAAAAATAGGCACGTGCGCAATATTGTGAAGTAGAGCTAGAAATGGCTTTGCTAGCTCCCATACTTTCACGTTAGCCTCGGTTAACGTTTAGCTAGCTAACATTAGCTAACTATGAGGTAGCATATCCTAGCTAAATTATACTAGCTATCGATAGCTAACTAGTAAACTCATTGCAGTAGGGACTATAGGACAGGCTACGCACAACATTAATGAAGCAAAAAATAAATGAATATGTGACTGGTATGAATAGCCTTGTCTATTTGGGCAATTCGTTAGCCTTGGTAAACGTTTAGCTAGCTAACGTTAGCTAACTATGAGGTAGCATTATTCTAGCTAAGTTATTATAGTTTGTCTATTTGGGCAATTGTTATTATCATTGACACCACTTTCAACTGTCAAAACTATCCGTCTAGCTAAATCTGTTGGTTATGACATTTCACAGCATTTCATATGGAGGATATGTGGTTGATTTAACTCTAAGGCCAGCTAGGCATAGTAGCCTAGTTGTATTGTGCCTAGGGTGACCAGACGTCCCGGTTTTGAGTTGCGTGTCCCGCGTCCCGACAAAAACCTGTCGGGACGCTAATATGTCCCGGTTTACACCAACCACTATGAAATCGTCCCGGTTGTCAGCGATTACATAGCCGATGTGGTCTTATTATAGCCTGATCATTAACTAAATCCATGTAGAAATACTAATAAAGCAAGCGTCCAGCGTATGATTTGAACAATGTGTGCGTGTGTCAGTCAATCATAGTGGTCTGCGTCTGCAACCTGTGCAACCAGCGTTACAATGTATTTGTTTCTGCATATTAACGTCTCTTCAAGACAGCCAGGATTATAGCCATGGAGCTTAGCTCAAAGTAAACGGTGCAAGGAGTGAAATTGTAAGTAGGCTACAGGTAGTTACAGAATGTGGCTGTATCTGTTATCTGTAGTTGTTAACGATTGTTACCTGCTCAAATGTAGGTTTACTTGAGGTAAATGTAAATATTGGAATGTAGTGGGCTATGGTAACACTAAGTTGGCAAGCTATTTTGTTAGTGTGAACGAGCAAATTCGAAATACAAGAAATAACTATCGACATCTCTCTATTCTTTGCATTAATATATTTCTCTAGTATTTCGAAACAATAATATCAGTCCCTACCTATAGAATGTTGTTGTTTATAATCAGTTATTAATGCTAGTGAATCTTAATTTGACATAATTTAAGTGAATGCATTGGGTGCCTTCCATTTCAGCCCATTATACAAAATGTATCATTGATAATGAAGATTTATTTCAAATGGGCACCCCGAAAAATTGCCATCACATCATTTGAATTTTCCAAATCTAGACGTGATATTCTCATATATTTGAATGACAATTCTCATATATTTGAATGACAATTCTGTTAATCAAGTATTGCCTTAAATTATTATTTACATTGATTTAATTGGAATTCAGCTGTAGGCATGAGATCTGTATCTTGGAGACTAATTGCATCCACAATTACTGCAAGCTAGACTACTATGCAGTAGACACAACACAGGAGGTCCCTGGGCCTGAGAAGGGAAGGGAAGGACTTTAATGTGGCTATAATATGGAATTTTAAAGGTGCCTAAAACTAGACTAAATTGTAATGAGTTTTCAGTCAGTGGAGCCAAAATATAATGGTTGAGCTTGGTTGCTTGCTAAAATATATTGGTTGAAAACAGAAAGGTGTATTCAGTGTCACTGCAGATGGTTACACTGGAAGGCTGGCAGATTCATCCTACAACCTGCATTCAACGTTGTACTGAACACAGAAAACACAGTACTATACAGATTT
The DNA here is from genome assembly GCF_963457725.1 of Sprattus sprattus. NCBI lineage: Eukaryota > Metazoa > Chordata > Actinopteri > Clupeiformes > Clupeidae > Sprattus > Sprattus sprattus. The sequence continues at coordinate 42,956,128 of NC_137920.1, forward strand.
TGTTCTCAGATATCAGTCTGTGAGGCCCCTCAACAACATATGCGCACAACATATGCTTGATGGCCGCAACAGAGCAAGCACACTCTCGCAGTTCGTTCACGAAACGCATTCTAGTTTTAGTTTGTTGTTTTCTGGTGGTCATCCTTATTCGATGCGTTATCAGAGGTTTGCGGTAGGCTGCACCACTGGCCTGCTGCATCCTCTTGAGCTCAACGGACAAAGTATACCGGGTAGGGAACCCACTGAAGATCAGTGAGAGGGATCAGTTTTGTTTTTTTGTTTTTGTTAGGGGTTGCGGTGTAGCGCGGACCGTCCAGTCACTCACCAGGTACTTAAAGGTCGCTTTAGTGTTGTTGGTGCATTGCGTGTTCGCGGTGCTACAGGTGGGGTTAGAAAGGGTTAGATGATTAGTCAGCTGCTATAGTGTTTCGGGTTATTGCCCATTTTGTGCGTCTAACCTAACCATCACCTGTTAAGTTTAACGTGTCTTGGCACGGTAGAGAGAGCCAGTGGTCATTTTAGGAGGATTTGGTGACCACTTCGAGTTCAGTGTCGCCCTGTTGCAGCCACCCGACACTGGAACTTCTGTGTGTTTGTTTGTTTATTGATATTGTGTGATGATGGCGCAGGCGTTTATTGACGACCCGTCAGAGCAGGCCTTTCATGGTCTAACTAAAGATCAGCTGTTGGAGGTAGCGGACAGTTTTAAGATTGAAGTGTCTGCGGCTGATAAGCGTCTGAAGCACAAAATTAAATCGGTGTTACTGCCGTACCTTATAGAGAATGGAGTTTTGCCACGGTTGGACATGACAGAGGCAGTCCGCCTCAAAGAACTCTCTGTCCGAGAAAAAGAGTTAGATATTGATAGGGAAGCGCTGCGATTAAAGGTAGCAGAGAATAAGTTGGAGCTTAGAACACTGGAGATCAAGGCCCAGACAGAAAACCTTGACCTCGACGACCAGCGATTTCGATCTCCGGAAATACATTAAGTTGGTTCCGCCTTTTTCGGAGAAGGATGTGGAAACATACTTTCTGCACTTTAAGAAGGTGGCGACTACTTTCCGTTGGCCAAAGCATGTCTGGCCGCTTCTCGTGCAGTCGGTTTTGTTGGTCGTGCACAGGAGGTGTATGCCTCTCTGCCTTTAGAGCAGAGTGCTGGCTACGATGAGGTGAAGGCAGCTATCTTGCGGAGTTATGAGCTGGTCCCTGAGGCATATAGGCAGCGCTTCAGGCGTTTTCGGAAGGGCGATCGTCAGACATACACTGAGTTGGCCCGAGAAAAGGAGTTGTTGTTTGATCGCTGGTGTTCGTCTAAAGAGGTTGACAGTCAGGCGAAGCTACGGGATCTAATCCTTTTAGAGGAATTTAAGGACTGTCTTCCAGGGGCTGCTGCGACACCTTGCGCGAAGCGGCTGTATTGGCTGGCGAGTTTACCCTTACACATAACATGTCCCTTAGAGATAGGCTAGGGCTGACTCTTTTCAGTCCGGTCATCGAGACAAGCTGCCGGCTAACGCCAACACGGATCCAGCCTGCTTTTATTGCAAGCAACCTGGTCATTTGGTGGCAGAGTGTCCAGTGTTGAAGAGAAAGCACCCAAAACCGTGATTGATGATTTCCATGTCTACGATTAAGGCAATCGTATGTCATGACTTTGTTTTGTTTGTTAGTGTGTGCTAGTGGGTTTGCTTTGAATTCTTGTAGGCATGTGTGCGTGCATACGCTGGGAGTTCGGAGTGGTGAGTATGAAAGTGATACGTGTGCAAGTGTATGTGTGTTTCCTGATTTACGTTTATTACAGCATGGCTGTATACCCTTCGTTTATTGAAATTGTGCTGCTGCACGCATCCCTGTCCGTGGGTGTGATGCCTTGCACGAAATAATTATGATGTAACGTGTTTAGTGAATTATGGAGACTGGAGTCACCATCTTTGCGGGGAGTTGTTACGCCCTCCTACTGTCCCTAGGGGTCATGGTTTTCTTTGTGTTGCTCGTTGGCTGTGTTTTGTTCTCCGTTATTGTATGCAGGTGCGACTTGTGATTGCGGGCGGAGCCAGATGCATCTTAAGCCGGAGTGGCAGTCCGGAAGGGTCTCTCTCTGCTGCGTGCCGTCACGTTCTTCGGGCCTACGCTTATTGTTGTGACCTACAGTTGTTAAAGAATTCTCTTTGTTTGTTATCCGCGCTATAATAAAACCCTAGACACGAGCCCCGCTTGACTTGCCGTCATTCAGTTACTTATCAGAGTGCCTGGTTCGTAACACAGAGTCTGATAGTCCAATGGTTGTGTGGAGGCGCTCTAGGAGGACAGTGTGGTCCACTGTGTCAAATGCAGCAGTCAGGTCAAGGAGGATGAGGAGTGAGGGTGATCTTGCATCGGCTGTCATCAGCAGGTAATTTGTCACCCTAAGCCAAGCTGTTTCAGTGCTGTCGGCTGAACGAAATCCTGACTGAAATTTTTCAAACAAGTTGTTGTGTTTGAGGTGGTCTTGAAGTTGAGAAGCAACTACCTTCTCTAACACTTTGGACAGGAAGGCAAGGTTTGAGATAGGCCTGTAGTTGGCTAGAACCTCCGGGTCCAGGGTGGGCTTCTTGAGAAGGGGACGGATGACAGCAACCTTGAGAGCAGGTGGGACATATCCAGACTGAAGGGAAAGGTTAACGACTTTGGTGATGAAAGGACTGAGGGCCTGATTTACTAAGATTGACGCACAGTGTTTTTGCGCATTTTCCGTGGTATTTATCAAACCAGATCCGCGCTGGGCAATCTGTGTTTACTCCGCCCTATAGGGCCTGATTTACTTAGATTGCGACCGCAGCTTAATCATGCCAAGACACATGAAAGTTGTGATTTTAAATCAAGGTTATTCCACCAAATATTGATTTCTGAACTCTTCCTAAGTTAAAGCATTAGTATTGTGTAGTTTAAAAATGAATATGAGCTTGTTTTCTTTGCATTATTCGAGATCTGAAGACACTGCATCTTTTTTGCTATTTTGACCAATTGTCATTTTTCTGCAAATAAATGATCTAAATGACAATATTTTTATTTGAAATTTGGTAGGAATGTTGCCAGTAGGTTATAGAATAAAACAAAAATGTACATCTTACTTTAACACATACCAATAAATAGTAAAACCAGAGAAACTGATAATTTTGAAGTGGTCTGTTAATTTTTTCCGCGGCTGTATATAGACGTGGGTGCAATCAATGGTTCCAATTACGTTCGGAAAGTTTGCGATTTCAAAAAAAAGTCCTGTTTGATGTCTCTAATTTCAGCTATGGCAGAGGGGAAATGTATTGACCAGTGCGCCGTAGCAATGCGTCGAGTACCTGGGTGAATATTTGGCTGAGTGAAGGCTGAGATATACCAACTGCTGATGCTATAACTGTTTGAAATGATCCGATGCCAATATTTGCAATGTTGTCCGGAGTTTAACAACTGATGGAATGGATTGTGATCTCCGGTTGGAGGGTTCGATGTCGTCTCTGATCTGGTTCAGTAATTGAAGTATTGCGTGGCTGGTTAACCTGTACCGTCTAATGATTTGTGGTTCGCTTAACTGAAAAATTGTTATACGAGTTGAAAAAAATATTTCTGTGCGCTGTCTCTGTCTATGTCTTCGCCTTGCTCTTATAACTGTTGCCATATCAACGTTTTCAGACTCAATGGAAATGCGCTTCCTGGTTAAGACGTGCTTTTATGAGGCGGAGAATTATCCCGCAAATTAGAGACGTGCGCTTGCCAGGCAGTTTTAGTAAATACCACGCAATACATCATCAGGCGCACTTACCTTCTCTCCTCCCATTAAATTGCGCCTTAGGCACAGGTTCCACCCACGTCTCCGTGCCCTCCCACGTTCACACCCCCAAAGCGTTAATATGCGTCTCTACTCGAATGTGCCTCCATAGTAAATACCGTTTTATGTTTACGACCGCTATTTTACGCCTGAAATGGGCGCAATCCTGTTAGTAAATCAGGCCCTGAGAGTGGGGATGTGTGACTTGAGCAGAGCAGTGGGAATGGGGTCCAGGGTACAGGTACACAATCTCATTTTTCTGAGGATTTCTTCAACATGGCTCTCCCGAACCTCAGCGAGATGTAGAGGAGACAGCACACTCGCAGATAAGGTGTTGGTGTCACAGGGAAGCAGAGCTGGGGAGCTTGACATCAGAGAGCGAATGTTGTTGACCTTGGATCTGAAAAAGTCAATGAAGCTGTTGCATTGCTCCTCTGTAGCCTCAGTTGAAGAGGAATCACTCCCAATCTCAGGGATTAAAACCCTGACCTGAGCATCGTTTATTGCAAACTACATCAGATTAGGCCTCCTGCTTTCGCTCATAGAATAGCAAACACGTTAAATACTGGGTCTCTATATGAAATTAACACTACGTCTGTAAATGAAATAAACACAATGGGCCCTATTTTAACGATCAGAAACGCAAGTAGGACAGCGCCAAACGCAAGTAGCTGTGTGGGCGGCTCTATGGCGCATTTGCTATTATAACGGCGGAAAAAACACACTTGCGTCCGGCGCAAATGTCAAATGGGTTGGTCCAAAGGAGGTTACTCAGCCATAGGTGTGGTTTGGGCGCAATATGCAATAAACCAATCAGAGCTTCATCTCACATTCCCTTTAAGAGCGAGGAGCGCATATTCCATAGCGGCTTGTTATTATAAAGGCGGAATTACCTGGAGGAGGACCGGAGGCCACCAGAACGTGTGTTACCAGAAACAATCACGGCAATATTTTCCCATGCTTGTTTGGAGAAATGTTTCTACTTTCATTTCTCGTTTGTATTTTTTCAGTTACTAGCATTCGTTTTTTGGTGGCAACATATTTGAAATAAAAGTCACAAAAACATACTTTCCGATGTTTTGGGTTCACCCTCACTGAATCACTAGGTTATGTATGCATGGTAATAATATTGCACCCATCGGCACAAGCAGTTCAACCTCACGTCTTCTAAAGTCCTCTAATCTATCCTCATCTACACATCCATGATTCATGGCAATGTTGTGTAAAACACTGGGGGGGCACGTATGTGAATATGGGTGCAGTCTATAGCGCCAAGGACGCCAGGGAACCCATACTTCTCCCAGAACGCCTGCTTAGCCCGCTCTTGGCTGTCGGGTGTTACGGGACATTTTATGAATTCCCCAGCATGTCGGACTAAACCTGACCCCAGCTCATCTGCCAGAGAGAGAGCGAGTGAGTGTGAGTGTGTGTGTGTGTGTGTGTGTGTGCGTGCGCGCGCGTGCGGCCAGCCACTGATCAGGCTCTCCTCTCTACCGATCTCTCCCTCCCTTTTCTCCTTATCTCACCGCAGAAATGTGATAGGGACAGTGTGCGTCTGTCCCCAGCTCATCTGCCAGGAGATGGCCGACATCAAAACCGCCATTACAATTAACCTGAATCATTTGGGTCAATGTGTACGCTAGATGTATGCCCTTTTTACCGGAGAGGCCACCAGAACGTGTGTTACCAGAAACAATCACGGCAATATTATCCCATGCTTGTTTGGAGAAATGTTTCTACTAGGGATGCACCGATCCGATACTTGTATCGGTATCGGTACCGATATTGAAGGAATTTCTAGATCGGGTATCGGTGACAATGGGCCGATCCATATTTAAAAAAAATATATATTTTTTTTTTTTTTTTTTTTTAATGTTGATTTTTATGTGTTTACATCGAGGCTTTGTTTAATTCATACCATGCTCCGGTATCATTGTTTTAAACGGACTGTTGTTATATTGAAACACGCACATTCAAAGATTTAGGGTGCCGCGATGGCAGACAATCCAGAGACCAGCCATAAAAAGCCTTCCCGCACGTTAACTGTATGAAAAACTCTCTGTTGATAGTGACGTTGCCTAGCAACGCTGTCTGCTCAGTTAAGTTTTCAGTGGATAGTGACAAGTTCAGTTCGTCGCCCATCAGTGGCAAAGTAGTTGTGCCTTTTACATTTCCAATGCTTAAATCATCATTGTTCAACATGTATGTGAGGCATTGTGTGCGTACATAATGAATGTAAGGGGTTTCATGAAGTTACGACTGTGATAGGTAGAGTATTATGAGTGCAGGTTGCTATTAGTAGCAATTAGCATGCTAAGCGGAGATTTAGTTATTTTCTGATGTTGATTCGCTGTAATAAAGATGGGTTCATCCTGTTAAGATTTCGACTAGATGAGCTATGAATGAGATTCATGTTGCCTAGTGTAATGCCTAGTGTAATGTCCACAATTATATGTATCGAGTAATGTTAGTTGTGTAATTGTTATCGTGTAGCAATAACTCATGTTAAAGTAATTCAGTGCAGTCCCAATTCTCATTGCAGGCACACACATGTGTACGATCACATGCATCGTCATGTAATGGAAATTGATGAATATGATTGCTAACTAATATGAACACTAGCCCTAGTTAGAACGTACATTATTTGTGATTTTTTTTATCCTATGTTATGAATTGATAGTGATGACTAGACATGATGTTAAGTAGCAAATGAGCAAAAAATGCACCAAATGCAAAAAATGGTGCAAAAAATGCACCAAGATCTCATGTCATGCACTCCTCTTTACTCCTCTTTTCTCCCTCTCGACGTGTGGTCACACACATACACACAGAACTGGTAACTTTACCATACTTTCGCGCTGTTTTTTTATATCGGTATCGGATCGGTATCGGCCGATACTAAACCTCAGATATCGGTATCGGTATCGGAGGTGAAAAAAGCGGATCGGTGCATCCCTAGTTTCTACTTTTCATTTCTCGTTTGTATTTTTTCAGTTGCTAGCATTCGTTTTTTGGTGGCAACATATTTGAAACAAAAGTCACAAAAACATACTTTCCGATGTTTTGGGTTCACCCTCACTGAATCACTAGGTTATGTATGCATGGTAATAATATTGCAATTTGCTCAAGCAATACTCTGGAGATGGCAATGGTTTGCTTACCTCATTATAGAGGAGGTAGCGCTTCTGTCAGGTGAGCTCTCCTCTCTCGTGCTGCTGCTGGGGCATTGGGGTTTAATGGCATCGGCACATGCAGTTCAACCTCACGTCTTCTAATCTAAGTCCTAAAGTCTAAAGTCCTCTAATCTATCCTCATTTATGTCATTGACACATCCATGATTCATGGCAATGTTGTGTAAAACAGTCTGGTTTGAACCGCCATTACAATTAACCTGAATCATTTGGGTCAATGTGTACGCTAGATATATGCCTATTTTTAAAATATCTTGGATATGGATATCACAATGATTTCCTTATGTGGTAAATACTTTATTTTCCTTGTAATTATATATGGCTTGCCAAAAAATTGGTGTAAATCTCTCGTGTAGACGACAGAAGTACCGTCACGTGTAGCCTATAGGTCCTATACTGTACGGGCAAGCACACGCGCCCTTAAAATAGCGTCTGAATACCCGCCACAGACTCTAGACAATGCGCCTGTGACATTAGACCAGCTTTTTTCTGGTCAACGGTGCACGGCGCACGGCGTTGTTTTTAAACTGCAAAATACCACTTGCGCCAGAGAAACGCCTTCTCTGTTCCGCCCCGCCCATGCCGGCGCAAGTTCGGGAGGGAAAATCCCGCTGTGCGCCTGGTGCAAGATAGGAATGATACATGCGTCGGTGACAATGTCAATTGCGCTGGGTGCAAGATAGGGGCCTACGTCTCTAAATGAAATAAAATAGAGAAATTAAATTAAATACAGAACTAAACACTTTGTCTGTAAATGAAATAAACACTACGCCCCTAAATGAAATAAACTAAAGAAATGAAACACTACGCCTCGTATGAAATAAACTCGACGTCTGTAAATTAAATAAACACTACGCCCCTAAATTAAATAAACTAGAGAAATTAGAAGCTTTGGCTGTGTATAAAATCAAAAAGGTAGACGTCTGAATAGTACAGCAGGGTTAGAAGAGGGTGGGGGCAGTAAACAGGCGTGTCATTGGAGGAGAAAGGCATTTTAATTTCATTCTAAATCCAAACAATATATAGCACACAGTAAAGATGGCCTGTTTCTATGGGCTACGAGGTACTACACCTCATACTTACACATATTACTACAGAACTCATAGGGAACTCTGACTCCATAACTCAAAGGGGACTATTAGGCTACTACACAACTCATAGGGAACTAATACTACAGCTCTCATAGGGAACTAACTCATAGGGACCTAATACTACAGCTCTCATAGAGAACTATTACTACATAACTCATAGGCAGCCGTGGCCTACTGGTTAGGGTTTCAGGCTGGAAACAGTAGGGCGGCCTGTTCGATCCCCGACCAGTAGGAAAAATGTGGGCGGGGGAAGTGGTAGACCCCATGCCCACATCCACGGCTGAAGTGCCCTTGAGCAAGGCACCTAACCCCGATCACTGCTCCCCGGGCGCCGCCAAAGGCAGCTCACTGCTCCGGGTTAGTGTGTAACTTCACTTCACTGTGTGTGTGTGTCACTTCCCTGGATGGGTTAAATGCAGAGGTGGATTTCAGAGTGTGTGTGTCTACACCACCTCTGCCATAGAGAGGACTTTCACTTTCACTTTAACTAATAATACAGATCTCATAGGGAACTATTACTCCATAACTCATAGGAAACTATTACTACAGAACTCATAGCTCGTAAGCCGCTTATAATTGCCTCATGCAGCTAACGAAAAAATGTAAGCCGAGCCGATTGAGTCTGAGCCGATCGAAAGAGGTAGTCTACGCCGATCGGTAAGCCGCTTAAACAAGGTTGATGTAACATGTAGCTACTGGTGACAGGTAGGGCTGGGGGTAAACGATTATTTTGTAAATGATTAATCTGGCGATTATTTTATCGATTAGTCGACTAATCTAACGACTAATTGGACGATTAGTCTAACGATTATTTTTCTGTTTCTCGATTAAAACCATAATGTATCTCAAATAAATACCAAACAAATCTTAATAATATACTTTATTGAGCACCGTTTAGCACAGCAAAAGTCCAACAATGCATTTTATGTTTATCTAGAGACACAGTAAAAATGTTTGGTACTCAAATGAGCCCTATGACAATTTAAATGTTTTCAGTGCTCATAAAAACATTCATTCATTCATGAGCACTGCGCACCACCTTATCTGCAGTCCTGGCCTGGACATTGCTTGGCGCCATTAGTTGACATTGGCGATGTAACGTAGTGAATCATGATTAGTGTTAACATAGCCCACTACATTACAATATTCCCTTTCATTTACCTCAAGTAAACCTACATTTGAGCAGGTAACAATCGTTAACAACTACAGATAACAGATACAGCCACATTCTGTAACTACCTGTACTTACAATTTCTCTCCTTGCACCGTTTACTTTGAGCAAAACTCCATGGCTATAATCCTGGCTGTCTTGAAGAGACGTTACTAGGCAGAAACAAATACATTGTAACGCTGGTTGCACAGGTTATGCAGACACAGACCACTATGATTGACTGACACACGCACACATTGTTCAAATCATATGATGACACTTTATTAATATTTCTACATGGGTTTAGTTAATGATCAGGCTATAATGAGACCACATCGGCTATGTTATCGATGACCACCGGGACAATTTCATAGTGGTTGGTGTAAACCAGGACATTTTAGCGTCCCGACAGGTTTTTTTCGGGACGTGGGACACGCAACTCAAAATCGGGACGGTGCCGGTAAAATCGGGACGGTGCCGGTAAAACCGGGACGTCTGGTCACCCTAATCATGATACACTATAAGCTGGCCAACGTGAGTCAAATGTTATGTTTTTGACTCGCACTTTGTTCGTGCTTGGTTGCCGTGTTCTGCAGCCGTAAGTGAGATGCTAACTAACGTTAACTAAACTGACACAGCTGTCTAGCCGTTAGCTAACGTTAACTACTAGCAACCAAGCACGAACAAACTGCACGGAGAGCTAAGAAGATAGTAAGCTAGCACCACAAAAGTGCGCAGAGCTCAAGCTACACAACACACTGAACAAACGTTAAATTAATGTAACCAACGTTACTTATTATCCCCTTCACGAGAGACAATGAGGTGGCTCCGCTTCAGATGCTCCCACATCGCTGTTGTGCTGGTGTGGTATGCCAACTCCATTAGGCAAAGACTGCAAATAACGACACCTGTACGTTTGGGACTGAATTTGAAGTATTCCCATACCTTCGATGATTTAGGGCGAGGTATTTGGACTTTTTCTTTTAATGGGGCTTTTTGCAGGGCTTTGATGGGCATCCTGCTGTGAGGTGGTTGGCGTTTCTATCTCCATTCTAATTGCGCAATGTTTGTTTCTGTTTGGGTCAGCCACGTGTATGTGGCGAAGCGTCGACGTAAAAACAAGGCGTTGACGTAATTTTGAAATCGACGCGTCGACATCATCGACGCGTCGCTACAGCACTAGTGACAGGTAAGCCGCTTATAGGGAGTGTTATGCGCATGCTTGCCTACGTGGCAGTAGACCACCAGGCTACAGACCGTAAATGTAAATATCAGCAGTAATTAAACAACTGTACTGGTATGAAATGTACTACTAACATGCCATTCTCAAATTAAAGCCAGTGACATGAGTATTTTGGTGGAGTTAACAATGTGTAACGACAGTTAGCATACCTATCTAGGTAGCATTACCATTGGATCTGAATGGAAGTTATTCTAAGCTAGCTGGCTATTCCACCACCCAGGCCTCTTTGCCAGTCCGCTTCACCTGCTCTCTCTCTCTCTGACAGCCGCTCATTCATCTCCCTACGGTCACTGGATAAAGGCAGAGCGATACGCAGGTCCCATTTCCCATGAGGCTTTGCTCTGACCATTCTACATTCATTTATGAACAAAAAATAAATAAATAAAATCGCCGGCCAATTTTTATTTGTGGTCATGAAAGTGATGTAACGTCTGAATAAAAAGAATTAGATCAAGATAGGAGGCTAAACTAAAATCAGTAGGCTGGATTAATGAGAGTGAGTTCGACACACACCAGAAGTGAGATGTAGAGAGACAAAGAGTGTTATATATAGTGGTTGAACTACTATCTTGTTTAGATGTCGGTGGAGTTTTTCACGGGAGCATGGCTTGATTGACATTATTTTTAACTCAATGGGCCGCTCATGAAATCTCCCAGTCGTCCCGATGGCCACTCCGCACCTGATTTCGATGCAGCTGCCTGTGCACGAATGTAATCCATGTAACCACTTTCCAACAAGAGCCGCTTCCCTTAGAACTTTTCACACCTACTCGTGAAGACGATTCCGTCAGAGCGGCTTACAAAAAAGACACATGTATACGCAGCTATAGGGACCTAATACTGCATAACTCATAGGGAACTAATACTGCATAACTCATAGGGAACTAATACTGCATAACTCATAGGGAACTAATACTACAGCTCTCATAGAGAACTATTACTACAGAACTCATAGGGAACTAATACTGCATAACTCATAGGGAACTACTGTGAAGAGGGACACCAGAGAAAAGGGCTCAAATTTGATGACCAAATCCCATTGTTACACCTAACCTAGTACAAAATCTACAAGCAAATCCTTTCATACTAATAAACATACATACTCCTTTACATGCTAATAAACATATTTAAAGCATCTTTGAGAACTTTGAAAAGCGTATTATAAATTTACCAGACACACATGAACGGCTGACAGACAGACAGACAGACAGACAGACAGACAGACAGACAGACAGACAGACAGACACATAGACACGATAAACTCTGATATTAATGTGTGTGTGTGTATATGTGTGTGTGTCAGACAGACACATAGACACGATAAACTCTGATATTAAAGTGTGTGTGTGTGTGTATATGTGTGTGTGTCAGACAGACACAGACACGATAAACTCTGATATTAATGTGTGTGTGTGTATGTGTTGTAGCCGTTTTGGACATTTTTTTGTCTGAACTTAAAGTTTGCATTTCCCCTGAGTTAGTTGGGTTGCGTTATGTAATTATACTGTTTCTATGTTTGCCTATTCTATGTTTGCCTATTGTTTCTTAACCTGCATATTAGACTACCATTGTTGAAGTTTAGGTTAATTGTTTAATTGTCACCTGGACCGCTGATTAGATGCCACCTGGACGGCTTATGAGTAGCGTCACCTGAATGGCTAGGGGAGTAGAAGACTGGTAGCAAATGGTGGGTCTAGGTGGGTTAAACATACGTTTTTTTGACCACTTTTCGGTACACTTTTCGGTGCACTTTTCGATAATAGTTTAGCCCTTTTTAGTTTACTGTATTCAAAGTTGATGGATTTATACTACTCGTTTATGTTCACCCTTTTGAAGCCACAATAAATGGATTATTCTTTTAACTCGAAACTACCGAGAGTGCGTAATCCACTACCTGCTGACGACCCACGGCCTTGACTGGATATTGGAATATGGAAAATTAGAAACCATAGAAAGGCCGCCACATTTAAGTCAAAAAACCTCATGGATTACTAGAAAACAACTTGGAATTTAGGACGAAGATGGACCAATGGATTTGGACGTGGAATTAACTTGGAACTTGGACATCGCGAAAGCTTGTGAGTAACGCAGTGAATTGTTTGTGAATATCCCGACGCGTCGGGCTGGACTTTGAATCACTGATTTAAGGAAACAAAGCAGATATTTAATTTGAAAAAAAAAAAAAACGTTTTTGAATTGGACATTGAAGAAGTGAATTTTTAGTTTTTTGAAATTGCTGGAAATTGAATTAAGTTAAAAATGGTAGACCATGAACAAGACATAGAAAACTAACGTGAACTTTTTAAGTTACTTGGAACACACAGAGGCAAACTCAGCTTTCTAACAAGAAAACGTAATGAAATTGAGACTTGTATACAAGCAGGAGAATCAAAAGAATCAGTTAATAAGTAGGGATGCACCGATCCGCTTTTTTCACCTCCGATACCGATACCGATATCTGAGGTTTAGTATCGGCCGATACCGATCCGATACCGATATAAAAAAACAGCGCGAAAGTATGGTAAAGTTACCAGTTCTGTGTGTATGTGTGTGACCACACGTCGAGAGGGAGAAAAGAGGAGTGCATGACATGAGATCTTGGTGCATTTTTTGCTCATTTGCTACTTAACATCATGTCTAGTCATCACTATCAATTCATAACATAGGATAAAAAAAATCACAAATAATGTACGTTCTAACTAGGGCTAGTGTTCATATTAGTTAGCAATCATATTCATCAATTTCCATTACATGACGATGCATGTGATCGTACACATGTGTGTGCCTGCAATGAGAATTGGGACTGCACTGAATTACTTTAACATGAGTTATTGCTACACGATAACAATTACACAACTAACATTACTCGATACATATAATTGTGGACATTACACTAGGCATTACACTAGGCAACATGAATCTCATTCATAGCTCATCTAGTCGAAATCTTAACAGGATGAACCCATCTTTATTACAGCGAATCAACATCAGAAAATAACTAAATCTCCGCTTAGCATGCTAATTGCTACTAATAGCAACCTGCACTCATAATACTCTACCTATCACAGTCGTAACTTCATGAAACCCCTTACATTCATTATGTACGCACACAATGCCTCACATACATGTTGAACAATGATGATTTAAGCATTGGAAATGTAAAAGGCACAACTACTTTGCCACTGATGGGCGACAAACTGAACTTGTCACTATCCACTGAAAACTTAACTGAGCAGACAGCGTTGCTAGGCAACGTCACTATCAACAGAGAGTTTTTCATACAGTTAACGTGCGGGAAGGCTTTTTATGGCTGGTCTCTGGATTGTCTGCCATCGCGGCACCCTAAATCTTTGAATGTGCGTGTTTCAATATAACAACAGTCCATTTAAAACAATGATACCGGAGCATGGTATGAATTAAACAAAGCCTCGATGTAAACACATAAAAATCAACATTAAAAAAAAAAAAAAAAAAAAAAAAATATTTTTTTTTTAAATATGGATCGGCCCATTGTCACCGATACCCGATCTAGAAATTCCTTCAATATCGGTACCGATACCGATACAAGTATCGGATCGGTGCATCCCTATTAATAAGCACATGGAAACGTTTCATCATCATTTGGAAGAATTTATGGAATTGCAAGTTTCAGTTCAGAGTTTGTTAGTAAGCGAAGACGAGCGAGAATCTGACCATACGGGCTGGTATGAGCCTAAGTTAATTGGTTTTAGGGCATTTATTGAGCAAACGCAAGCATGGTTGATTGATGGTGACAAAGAAGATGATATTCTGCCTGAGGACAGCGTTTCCCAAGTAGGCCCGTCTCCGAAGGCGCATAGCAGGGGTGCAGACGGCGCTGCGAAAAGCTCCGCTAAAAAATCAAGCAGAGCTTTTAGTAAAGTATCGACTACATTCAGCAAATCCTCCAGCAGAGGAAGTAGGGTTTCTAGAGCCTCATTGGCACAAATTGAGGCCGAGGTAGAGTGCGCTGCTTTACGTGTAAAAGCGCAATCGCTACAAGAAAAGCATGCACTGGAATCGGAGGAGCTTGAGTTAAAAGCACGTAAAGAGACAGAGGAGCTTCAGTTAAAGGCTCGCAAAGAGGCGTTAGCGTTAAAAACGGACTTGGCCGTAGCTAATGCAAAATTGCAGGTTTTGTCTTCCATGCAAGATCAGGAAGAAAGTGATAATGGATCACAAAGAGCATCATCAGGTAGCTTAGTCACAGCCACAACGGAGTTCTTGCCACCTGCAACGATACAAAAGCCAACGAGAACAGTGGAAAGACCAAAGTAATCCCCTGTTAATTTGAAAATAACTCCTGTATCATTTCCCCCAGTCAGCTTACCCAAACCATCAGCTAGACTTAAAACAGAACGCAGTCCAGTGCAAATAACTCCAAAACACCCTGTTGGGGCTGAAAGTGTTGCTCTTGCTGAGGTGATGAGAAAGCAAAAACCAGATTACTGAAATGCTTGTTACACAGCAAAGGAATGAGCCTGACTCTAAAGAAACACCCATGTCAACAGCTCTGGTGTCCTTCGAAGCTGAAAACCATACTGGGGCCGGAGCAAAAGAGTGTGCACTGTCTGTCGTCCCGGTGAAAGTCAAGTTGGGCAAAGGAACCAAAATTGTGGAGTCGTATGCCTTCCTCCATCCGGGCAGCTCTGCCACATTTTGTACAGAGGAATTGATGACTCAGTTGAATGGGTCCGGAAAGAAAGTAGAGATACTGCTTAAAACGATGGGACAGGAAAAGCCTGTAAGTACATTCAAGCTAGCTGGACTGGCAGTTTCTGCTTTAAATGAAAACACTTACCTAAAGCTGCCAGATGTCTACACACAAAAGTCAATCCCCATCACTAAAGAAAACATTCCTACAGAGGAACATGTAAGGAAATGGCCTTATTTGAAGGACGTCGAGTTACCACTGATAGACGCAAGCATTGGGCTGCTGATTGGGGTGAATGCTCCTAAAGCACTGGAACCTTGGAGGGTAGTGAGGAGTGAGGGTAGTGGGCCCTATGCTATGCTAACTCATCTTGGGTGGGTCATCAATGGTCCTCTAGGTTGTTATGAAGATGGTGATGGGCATGATTCTGCTTTTGTGCAAGTTAACCGCATATCTGTTAGCAGTTTGGAAGAAATCAGACAGTATGATCAGGATTTTGTGGAACAACACTGTGATGAACAACAGAAATGCCTGTGTAAGATAAACAGTTTATGGAAACCATGTCAAACTCTGCCGTGCTTAAAGATGGACACTACCACTTGAGATTACCTTTTCGTAACTCTGATGTTAGAATGCCCAACAACAAACAGATTCTGCAGCATCTCTGTAAGGAGAAATTCAGTTGGGATGAGACGGCTACATTAGAATTGGCTCAAGAATGGCAACGATGGGTGTATGATTTGGTTCTGCCTAACTCATTCAGCATCCGCAGATGTTTCACGCCCAAAGATTTGGATGAAATCGCTTTGGCACAGCTGCATCACTTTTGTGGTGCCAGCGAAACTGGATTTGGTGCTGTGTCGAACCTTCGGCTACCAAACAGCAAACAAGAAGTGTGTGTTGCCTTTGTTATTGGAAAAGCAAGAGTGGCACCACTAAAACCAGTCACCATGCCACGTCTGGAGCTCGCAGCTGCTGTTCTGGATGTGCGCTTAGACAAGATGCTCTCAGCTCAACTGCAGTGGAACTCTTAACTCTCAGCTGCTGACCTGTCTTTGACAGAGGAGACCCTAGTGGGCTTTGTGCAAAGAAAACATTATGGAATGAAAATGGCTGCTTTGAGCTCTTGTGCCGTGAAGAAGTCAAGTCATCTATACAAGCTTGATCCAGTGGTCGCTGATGGAGTGTTTAGAGTTGGCGGCAGATTAAGCAAATCAGCCTTACCTGAGGAAACAAAACATCCTGCAATCTTGCCAAAGGAAAGACACTTTTCAAAACTCATTCTGCAGCATGTCAATGAAAGAGTTGGCCATAGAGGAAAAAACCAAATGCTGCCCACTCTGCGTCGTCACTATTGGATCCCTCATGCCAACACAGCTGCAAGAAAGTCAGTGTCAAGGCACAAGCAAACTAATAGACCCTTTTATGACCTACGTCATAAACGTTAAGCGCAAACATTCTGGAGGCAAAAAAGCGGAAATTTTAGCCATAGTTAGTGACAGTGCAAGAGGATTTTGGAGAGATAAAGCTAAGGATTTCTTCGTCTCGGTTTCTTCGTTAAAAAAATGCCATCTTGTTGTGTTGTGGGATGCCAAAACAGGTCAACTAAAAAAAAAAGGTCTCAATTTCTACCGCATTCCTTCGGGGAAAAGACTGTTTAATGCAAACAGGCGTAGATTCTGGCTTCAAGCTATAAAACGAGTGGACTGGACTGAAGACATCATTAAAAATGCACGCATATGTGGGTCACATTTTATATCCGGTCAGTGAATTTTGTTTATGTTAGCTGACTTGAAATTGTGTTAGTTAAATCTGAGATAACTTAGTTGGCCAAAACAGCTCCCTAGATAGCTAATGTTATCCATATCTAACTTTAGCCTTGCAATTTTAGGTTAACTTAACGTTAACGATATCTAACCATTAACGTTAGCTAACCGTTAATGTTAGCTAGTTCATAGTACATTCATTTATTCATTTCATACAATTATACAATGCATACAATGATCGTGGGTTGAGTCTGTGCTTAATTTACTCGTAGGAGAAGCCTCAATTAACTACGAAAGCCCCGACATTGTCCCTTCGCCAGAGACCTGAAGCTAAATTGGAGAGGTAAGGCGTGTTTGCTCTTGATAAGTTAGCAGCCAACAGTGCCTGCAACCTAGAGCAGGTGATGTTAACTTATGGCATCAAAGCTAGCTATCCAAGGTAACATCGCCTGCTCTGTATTGCAAGCTTTGAGAGAAATGGCAGTCAGTAGTTACCTCTATTATGTGCGATCTAATCTTACAGATTTTCAAAGGAATAAACTGCTATCTGAGAGATCTGTTAAATCACCTTCCCTATTGACTACTGATCTTTGCCCTGGTGAGAACACACTTTTCAATTCAATCAAACATGTAAAATGTACTTGTGCTACTCATTATTTGTGTTTTACATGTGGTGTCAGTAAAACTTATAATTCCTGTCTTCACATTAATGTCTTACAGTTGAAGATGAGCCCCATTGGAAGAGGATGCCATGTGCCCAAAGAAAGATTATGAAAATCTGAGGCACATGTATGAACAGATTCAGGTTGAATATGTGAGCCTGCACCAAGAGTTTGGTGAAATCCAAAATGAAAACAAGAAGCTAATAGAAGAGCTTCAGAACAACAAGTATTCTTACCACTCAATCAGAAATAACAGTGTACAGTTTCTTTTTCTCACAGGAATAACTACTATAATCTTTGACTGGTTATTGAAAAAACTAAAAGGCAATGTAGAAAAGTTTACTGAAATACGTACCCTGGGAGATCACCTACTGATTGTGCTTATGAAACTTAGATTGGATCTCACTAACACTGACATAGCACTTAGGTTTAAAGTATCGAACAGCACAATATCATGCATTTTGAGAACCTGGTTACCTTCTATGGCTAAAGTGTTGAAACCACTTAAAAAATGGCCAAGTCAGACTGCTGTTTTAAAGAACATGCCCAAAAGTGCACAGAGATTTTTATAGACAGACCTAGTAACTTGACTGCCCAGGCCCAGACATGGTCTACATATAAACACCACAATACAGTTAAGTATTTAGTTGGCATTACACCCGCCGGGGCCATATCCTTTCTATCCCCAGGTTCGGGTGGCCGGGTGTCAGACAAGCAGATTACCAATCAATGGGATTTTTAGATCTTTTGGAGCCTACAGATGACATTTTAGCTGATAGGGGCTTTTTAATTAGAGAAGAGCTTGCCGCGTATGGTGCCACCCTGCTTATTCCAAATTTCACCGAAGGAAAAAGACAACTACCAGCTAATGAGGTTGACACATCAAGACAACTTTCACTTGTAAGAATTCACATAGAAAGAGTTATTGGCCGGTGGAAGAATTTTAAAATCTTACAATCGGTCATTCCAGTGTCACAAGTTGACCTCCTAGATGATATAGTGAATGTGTGTGGTGCCCTCACAAATCTCTGGAAGTCTGTTGTTTCCAAATGATATAAAATGAACTGTGTTTGCTGATAAATGTAATCCACAAATGATATTCAGACAAATAAATGACTATGTACTATACTTTCTTTATTAAATTAAAACTATTTGAACCTTGTCTTAAGCTCATGCTTTTTTACCTCTTTCACTGCTTTCTTTAAATTTGCACACAGCCGTAGTGGAAGTGGCTGTCACATTGGACACAGTGAATCATTTTACCATAGTCTGGCTTTTCACACTGTATGCAGGCTTGTGTTGTTTTACATGCTCCTGATGTACAAGATGCCCTCCCTGTCCTCCCCATCCTAACATAGAGCTCAATCTTTAACAGCACTGCTGCTGCATGGCTGCAACAAGACCCTATAGCCTGCAATGTCAGATAAAAAAAATGGTATAAGACAAAAACGAGTATACTAAATGTGGCTATCATAACAAATATAAGTTGTATTGTAGCATAAATAAGAGTTACAACGCTTTTTTTTTGTTAGATGCCAAATAGCCTGGAAAATGTTTGAAACCTCAAGAATAGGTTTGGGCTTGGACG
>NC_137920.1:42982789-43062789 GCF_963457725.1 Sprattus sprattus
CTGAAAGCAGGCCGACGTAGATCGGTGAAGAGTTAACAGTGATTCGGCAACGCACTCACACAAATCATAGCGCTGTCATTCACGCCACACATAGCGCCAAGGACAGGACGCTTCTCCGCGCCTAACGCTATTCTTCCCGTCCTGTAAAGACGGAGATTACAGAAGTATGCAATGTTCACCCTTTACATTTGATGAGGGCATTACTCCATGTGGGTGTCTTACTACATTACGGTATAAGTTCGAACTCATGGGTCGTCGTTTATGAATTGCCTTAAGATGAAATCTTCGATAAATTGTGGCTGCATAAACGTATTTACAGAGACACACATACGAACCTAAAAGGCAACTGTATCCTACCATATTTACTGAAATTGAAGTAAATTATTGTCGTATACGATATGTTTTAAACACCAAGGGTGAACGTATGCCAATTCCCCTTACTTAAATTGAAGTAACATTACTGTCATATGCGATATGTTTTATACCAAGGGTGAAAGTATGCCACATATCAGAGCCTAAGTTCCCTTCTTTTAACAATACAAATAGTTTTAGTTTTTAGAATTTATGAAATAATAATAATTTAGCAAGAGGTGAAAGACATTTGCATGAGTCTAAGCGTTTTAAAACGGACAGTTTTTTAAATCGAGAGTGCGCACTAGAAAGCGGGAGCTAGAGGGAGGGGAGAGAGGGAGATTTCCCCGGTCTCCTAGCACAAATAAAATCCCCCAAAATATAACCTAATTCAGTACTGTAACCAGAAATATTCATTTGGCTGGGCCTGTGAGACATAAGGTGCAAAAACCAAAGCAAAACATGTGTAGATCAACCACAGTTTTTTTTACACTAGTTTTAAGATCTCATTCAAATGTTATTCAAAATATTTGCCTACAATTGCTTTTATACTTTGTATCGACAGCAGGCTATTGGTTTTGTTTATTGTTGCTTAGCAACACGTGATAGTTTCAAGTAAGTTGGAGAAGGCTGCACAATTATTTCTTCAATAAATGCTACAATTATTTCCTCAATAACATTATCAGCACAACTGCTGATAAAAAGCAATGTCAACCCGACTGCAATGGTCCACTCACAGACCATCTGCAAAATTGAACATGCAACGATCACATTCGATGTTCTAATCGCAGGGTAACCACACAAGCATAAGATGGCCACACACCTAGACGGCTCTTTTCTGACAGCCGTTGTCTGTTCCTGTCTCGATGCATGGCCTCTTAAACACGTGTCCAGACTCAGAAAGCTCTCTTTTGACATATTTGCATTTTTAATGGAATATCTAGCTAGCTAGCTGCCATGTTATGTCACTGACCACCAATTGAATAGCATAAAGGCAGCGCCAACGCCACATCGCGCTTATTTTCATCAGGCCAAGTGGCGGGGAGTCTCACTTCTCCAACAACCCAGCACTCACCGACTACACATCGACAAAGGTTACCTTTTTAATTGTCAAAGTACAGGACAAATATGAATATGATTTGACATATAATTGTATATTAATTGTAATAATTGAAAATGTGTGGACACCTTATAAAAAATAATTTTAGAAGATATTTTGACTGCCATCTTTCACATCGGGATAAAATTATCTTATCTTATTTAGTAGGCCCCTCCATGGACACATGCGGGCGTTCTTATTTGGATGCATTTAGAAACTTGAGCAAATCTCCTTCAGAGAAAAGAGCATAGTTGTACTTTGTCTTCAAGCTTTGAAAACAGATTTTATTTATATGGTTTGGAGAGAACAATGCCTGCACAGTTCCCATCCACCAATTGGCCTATTTTTAAAATCTTTATGAAAATCTTAATCTGCAGCCATGGTTACATCCTAGGTTATAAGCTTTGTACAAACTGTCAGACCCGAACAACCAACATACAATAACTGCTGTTTATAACACAAGTTATTAAAAACAGATGACAGCGTAAATAACCATATCAGCCAGAATGTGAATGCAAACTCCTTACAAAACACCTAGCAGGCTAAATGGCGTACACTCATTATTATTCATTCACTGGCTAGCTAGTTGTTGATAGAATTGGCAACCCCTTCATCTGCAGGGCTAAATGAAAGTGTTGCCATACCTACTTCAGTCAACGTGACAGATTCTCACTGAACTCATCTCCCTTACACACACACACACACACACACACACACACACACACACACACACACACACACACACACACACACACACACACACACACACACACACACACACACACACACACACACACACACACACGTACCATTCCTACTTCCGTCAACGTGACAAGATTTTCACTGACCACTGTGTTGTGTTTCTTCTTGGCCTCCTATCGCATGCGTCTGCGCTTGAGTTTTGAATAGTATGACAGGTAGCTGCGTCTCATGGCGCTGCTGCGCTGAGCCTAATGACGAGGTTCCCTGCACGCTAATGCTATGTCCTATAGGACACGTTTGGACCTGTCAGCGTAGTCTTAGAGGGGGTTCTCACGGACCTGGCGTAATCAAGTGTCCTCGGGGGACCCCTAGAGCTCGGGCCTGTCGCAACCCCCCCTGGATGGGGTTGCCACCTTTGGACTAAGATGGCACAGGGGCATCCGGGCACAACCCTGGCTACACTAGTGACCTAATTGTGTTTTTGTGTTTGTGTGTGTCTGTGCGTGTGTTTGTTTGTTTGCGTGTGAGTGTGTGTGTGTGTGTGTGTGTGTGAGAGAGAGTGTGTGTGTGAGTTTGTGTGTGTGTGTGAGTTTGTGTGTGTAAGTGAGTAAGTGTGTGTGTGTGTGTGTAAGGGAGATGGGGTGGGGGCTGAGAAAGCCAGTGTGTGTAGTGTGCTTGTAATAGAAAGGTCGAATAGCTATGAAAATGATATTTTATGAGAGGCATACAGTATTGAGTCATTGTTGTATGGTTTTATGTTGTATTGTTGTATAGTTTCAAAAGTTCCCTGAAAATAGTCTTTTTATACATAAAGCACGTTCAACACACAATCACCCTTCTTAACGACAACAGACCAAAGCAAAGGGGCGGAGTACAATCCTGGCTGGTCTCACAGAACCCAACACCTCTTGAACTCTTCAGAGAGTTGTTTGGAGAGAAGAAATTGCATTCACTATCGGTATAGAACTTTCTGAAGATTCGATAGAGACATACAAATGTGCCTGATTTAAATAATACAATTTCAAGCCTCGCAAACCCTATGACAGATGTGTGTGTGTGGGGGGGAGCTATAGCTGACCTTATCACACATTATCATCATCAATAAACAAATTACTTAGAAAGATGAATCTGTGACGTAGCCAGCTTTATCTTTATTATCCACTGGCAGAATATGATCTGACTATTGTTTCAACTATACATTTAATAAAAGCCTTTGATGGGCTATAACCTATCCTATCTCGGGTACAGTCAATCTATCATGGCCTACATGGGACAAAAACACAGCAGATAGAAACGAAACGAAATTAAATGAAATTAAATGAAATAAGGACTTCAGTGTTTAAGAGTTATTCTGTATTTAATAATGCTAAGAGTATTAGGGTTAACTGACAGGCACCCTCGCGCAAGCCTCTCAAACGGAGCTATGTAGAGACTATTTCAGTTTGAACACACATAACACACCGCTTAAACATCTGTTGTGTTTATTCATTTATTTTGAGATTTATTTGGGTTGTTTAAAAGCGTATACGAGGTTATCTCGGCGGCAATTGAAGCCAAGGAGAAAGTTAGTGGTCTAAAGTGAACCGTTCTTGGTTTCTCCCCTCCCCTCCACTCCATCAAGCCTTTCTCAAAATTGAAATCCATAATAAATGACCCTATCGTCATAACCTACTTTTGTTTTTGTCGGGTCGGTAATCCGAGCAATGCTCGCTCCCATGCGTGCGCCCCAAGGCTTTGGGACGGATCTGCTGTGATGCTCGCCAGATCGGCGCGACTTATCGCGAGCGACTGCAGGGTGTGCGAAGTGTGGCCACAACGTGGTTGTATTTCTTGTCCAAGACACACCGAGACAACAACGCGTGCACCATCAAACGCAGCCTCGAGGATGTGCTCTGATAACCAAAGTATGCACCGATGTACCCCACGAAGCGACTCTACCGCAAGAGAACGCAAGTGCCCGGGAGGGGCATCGGCCAGCGCGGACCGTCCACACCTGACGGTTGAAATGGTAGAATACTGGCAGAGCCATGGGTACATGCGGTCCATCGGGCCAGACAGGACCTACGGGCTCATTCCTTACTACTGGCATCGACTAGAGTGTTTACTTGAAGCGAATTAGCCTGCTCGCTACAAATCGCAAATAAATTGACCAGACACTAGACAGCCAATCAAAATGTTAAGCGGCCAGCCCGTGGTCACAGACTCTGGAAAAGGCCACACACCTTGCCTTTGTGTCAAGACTTCAAATAAGCTGTTGGACCTCTCTGGGCCACACAGGAAATGTTTAGTCTGATGGGCCATCTTAATAAATTAGAAAGATAAAAATAAATCAGAAGACAGCCAAGAACGTCCATCTGAGAAGACTTGGGTTAACAGAGATCCAATTTAGAGATGTCCTCTATGACTTAGAATGTGAAAAATAAATACGTAGCCTTCTTTCTCATTAGATAATTTCAAATAGTCTATTGTAGGCCTAAATATTAAGACTAGATCATTTCTGGCCGAGTGTATGGGCTACTATATTAGGCTAGGCTATAGGTTACTAGCTTATTAATGTTATTAATGCAACCAATTGGGCAGTATGGGGTACATACAAAGTTATCAGACCTACCTATTTGTCTGTGTGTCTGTGTACCAATCAAACTATATTTAAAAATCCATGTGGCAACCTAAAAGCCTAATGTGTAGTTTCGGCGCGCGCACACACACTCAGCTGAGGGATGGGGTGGAGGGAAAGAGATAATTCAAACAGGCCCGATGTCTTTTTTTTTGTCAGAAATAGGTGACCTACGTGTGCTCCTTGTTGTGGCAGATATTAAATATTGAAGGGGACATTGTGTTTGCCTGTGTCTTGTGGGTGCATACTGTGGACCATCAAAGCCGAACAGCCTCACACAAACACACACACACACACACACCCACACACACACACAAGGGCTACACACCGTGACCTATCGTAGGCTAGTCTTCATTAACAAAAAAATAAACCATTTCATTATACTGAATTTGCAATTTTCTGGTAATCAAGCCTATAGCTGAGCGTCTGCATTGCTCTGTGTCTCTCTTCCCTCCCTCTCTCGCTCTCCCCTCCCTCCGAAATGTCACCTCAGGTCTTCTCTCCTCGCTTCAAAACGGCCGACCCGACCCGTCACTCGCCGAAATAGGCTAGCCGTCTCTCCGAAAACGAATCTCCATGTCTCTCTCTCTCTCTGCCTCTCCCATTATTTTCTAATAACCTAATATAGCATACCCCATTTGCAGTATAACAGACTTGTTACAAATACACAAGAACCTCCCCCCAAAACAAAGTTTAACGCTTTTGAATTCATAAAATATTTCGTTGAGAAAGCAAATGGGAGGAGACGACAATACTATATTGTCGGATAAAAATGTACAGTCTGGAGGCGAACACTGACCATGTGCGTCTGTAAAATGTCGCTTGTATATCGCGCTTAACGCAAAGTTTCGCAAACGTGGGTTATTTCGCCTCAGCAACAAACGTGGAATTGTTGGGCAGAGCCGGAGGTATAGTGCCAAGGAAGCGCGTATTGCCGAGGATGGTGGCAGGTACGGGGCATAAGCAGAGCTCAAGCCGCTCTGGTGAACATCCACTGGGTCTCACTGATTACATATTTTAGAGGCAATCTGTCGTCCTACCTGTTTGTTCGGAGTTGGGGAATTCCTTTCCTCTTTGTCGCCTCTTGCTGTCTCTGTGGTGGCAAACGGCGATAAGACTATCCTTTATTTTCAGCGTCTGTAGCCAGTAGCCCAGGCTGCCTTCCTTTCTCTCTCCCGAGGACAGCAGGCTGTAGGCCAGTTGGTAGTTTCTCCTCTGTCTTCGGGTTGCGTTCCAAAAAAATAAAAAAATAAAAAAACAAAAAGACAAGGACTAGCTTATTTTGTGGCCTAATGTATTTTCTTCGCAGTTCCTGGTTTGCCTTTATTTTTAATTTTGTTAACAGTAAAGATAATTTCCTCTCCAAACCCCCAATTCTTTCTGTTTGTTCACAGTAAACCCATCTTTGCCTTCTCTCTGTGTTTCAATCAAATAGGCGTGTGGTGCATCCTAACTTTCCCAACCCAAAACCCGAAAAGACCTCTTCGCCGTGCGGTCGCTCCCCCTTTTCGGAGAAGCGGCCGACTCCGCCTTCTTTTTGTCGCTATTGGTCCAGATGTTTTGGCGGACACGCCCTTTCTGTTGTCTGTGGTTCGCAGAGTTGTGTCGTGGGAGCACTGTGCTAGCTGTCAATCAAACACAGTTAGCATTTAGCATGTTATCGCCCTCTGCAACCAGGAAGTGGATACAAGTGAGAGGAAAGAAGACTTGAAGCTACTCGATGACACGCGAAAATGTTTTTGAAGTTTGCCTTATTTAAAGTCAACTTCTAATTGCATTATGGTAACGTTAGATACAGCGTATTATCTCGCAAATAAAATCTTTCACTAAACCGGTGCAGATGCAAAGCTGTGAACAGCCCTGCATTTTGTATCAAGTACAAAAAGGAGGCTCTAACAGATCTGTCACTCGCTGTCACTTCTCATTGGTTGGAATCAACGTCAATTAACTGTATCAGACTTGTGGTTGGACGGCGCTTGACCCAAACAGGGCTCTTCGCGACAGTCAGCAGGCTTGTTCGTGAGTCCCCCACTCTTTTCGTCTACGCATTTATATTTCGCTTATTTATTTCTCATACGTCCTGAGTTGACCTCGGAATTGAAAAGAGTTGTAGGAGGGGGGAGGGGGGGGACGAGAGATACCCAATCACAGCAGGAAAAACGGACACCGCGTGCTTGCCAATTGGCGCTCAGCTTGCACGTTCGGACTATAGAGCCTTGCAGTCGCGAGAGAGAGACCCTAGCTACCCCCTGCCCGTCCGCGCCGACGCTCTCCACACCCGCCCTCTTGTGTCTAGACATTGACAGGTGTGTGTGCGTTCGTCTAGACGGTAGGGAGAATAATCAGCCATCCCCCTTAATACATGAAACCATCTTTAATCACCATTATTTTCCCAAACCCGTCGTGGATCTTTAAAACACAACCTCTGTCACAAGATAGATCACAAAGATCGCGCCATCTATCAAACCCGTTGATTACCAGACACCACAACATTTGTGAGCCTAATTAAACAAAATTGTAATTAAAAACAAAACAAAACTGCATTAAAAGATTTCGTGCTGTAGGCCTGTGCTACATGCTAACTGACCAGCGACATGCTTGCAAATTAGGGTGGGGGAAGCCATTTTATTTTAATAACGCGATATCAGAAAGGTCCATTTTAGGATTCGACAAAAGTGAGTTTGAATCGGTATTTCTGGCGTGCATTGATCCCATTTCTTTATGCAATCCACATGCATTTAAAGAGTAAAACAACACTCCATGCAACACACTCCGAGCAATCATTTATTTTACGATTCATTTAAAAATATACAAATATAGACTACGCTCTAACACGCAGGGAGGCTTCCGGGTTGAAATCGGAGGTTCACATGGACTTCGAGCGCCCTCTACTGGGCGTAGAGAGGACCAACAAGTTATTTCCGGTCGTCGGGTTCAGCCCGGGACACTCTCCGTCAAGTTTTTGTTCTACATAACAAAATATGACCTAATTCGACATTAGACGTATTAGGATGGGGATAAAATAAATTTTGTGTGGAATTTTGGTGAAATGAAAAAAAAAGTGTGCATATTGCAGCACAAATAGTTTAGTCTATGTTGAACTCAAATGACCCTGATGCAGACAGACGGTGTTCAATCTAAACTGGGTCAAAAGAGTTTTCAAGCCGACGCTTATATCAAACAGGAACATTTTATGGGCCAGATCAAATGATTGTTCATATAAACTACTCTGTGGCGCAATTGTTATCTGTGTACCTGTGTGTGTGTTGTTGGGGGGGGGGGGGGGGGGGGGGGGGGGGGGGGGCACCCATGCATGTTCAGTATGAATAAATGTGTGTCCAGTCCTCCATTTATGAATTCCCGTTTCTGTGGTCTGTGTGTGAACTCCAAGCTACTCCTCCAGTATCATTTCCCCTCCCCCTGGCCTAGTCGCCAGTAGCAGATCAGATCAACTTTATTGTCATTGCACAGAGTACAAGTACAAAGGTAACGAAATGCAGTAAGCATCTAACCAGAAGTGCAAAAGCAGAAGAGTGCAGAGTATGTGCATATGTGGTAATATAAAAATATATAAATAGGATATATACAGTATGATACCAGAGAATAGTGGCATGAACAGTAAGAACATGAGCAGCAATAGTGGTGATGTGATATAGATATACAGTGCCACTTGAAAGTATGTGAACCCCTTGAGCACTTGTTTTACCATGAATTTTCATTTGCTTAGAAGTGGACGCCCATCAAGACCATAACCAAGAAGCACCAGAAGAAGAATAAATAAGAGAGTTTCGGACCTCTCTGGCAGCATCTGGGGTAAATGTACATGGGTCTACAATCAGACGAAAATTGTTGGTTTTGATCGTTACCAAATTATTGTATCTCGGACTCATCCGTCCAAAGAAGGGACTTCCAGAAGGCCTTTGGTTTATCGAAGTGCTCTCTGGCAAATTTGGAAAGGGCAGTTTTTTTCTTTCTTGAGAGCAGAGGCTTCCTTCTAGCAACCCGATCATGAAGGTCATGTATATTCAATTTTCGTCTAATTGTAGACCCATGTACATTTACCCCAGATGCTGCCAGAGAGGTCCGAAACTCTTTAGAGGTGATGTGTGGGTTGACTTTTACCTGATTTATTCTTCTTCTGGTGCTTCTTGGTTATGGTCTTGATGGGCGTCCACTTCTAAGCAGAGATGCGGTCCTGTTGAATGCCCTCCATTTCTAAATGATTTGTCTTGGATGGATGGATGGAGCTGGAATCTTTTGGAGATGGTCTTATAGCTTTCCCAAGACTGATGGGCTGTCAGTACCTTCTTCCTGATGTTCTCGGATATCTCGTTTCCTCTCGGCATTGTTGATCTGCGTGGGTACACCTTGGCACTACAGTAGTTTGGTTGGTTTTCTCTCTCTTTTAATCTGTGTTGCCCAACCCTTTTCCTAAGGATGTCTCAGTTGATTGGTTTGCTTAATTGACTAATTAAGCACCCAAATATGTTTCACCGAATCTGTTACCTGCTTGACTTTACCAATGCAGCAGGGGGTTCACTTACTTTTGAAAATACACTAAATCCATGTTTCAGTTTTTTGGCTACTCAAAGAATTCCCTCAAAACAAGTACATGCAAATGATAAACATAAACCTGACATTTCATCTATGGAAAATTGGTGATGAAAAAACTGAAAATTCATGGTTAAACAACAGAAAACTCTTAAGTGCTCAAGGGGTTCACATACTTTCAAGTGGCACTGTATGTAAAGTGCAGGTGAACTACAGGTGAAGGTGGCAGTAGATGTTATAAATGAGGTAGGAGACATGGGCTGCGTCTTAATAGTCTTAAATGTAAGAGAGCTGTCTTACAACCTTGGTGTCTCATCCAGACAGCTGTCAGACAGCTGTCTTGCACGAGGTCATTTTTAATGGTGAGATTATTCAAAAAAACGTTGTTTACAAACGTTCTTTTATGTCGTTAGTATGCTGAAAGAACGTAGGTGACTTCCGTAGCTTACGTAGCTAACTTACGTAGGCTAACATACTGATGTTAGAAAGTTGGCTGACTGACGCCTCGCAAATCACATCAACCATTATTGATGGTTACAATGATGGTGTTATCGGATAGTGCGGTGTCTATTTCCCGGTAACTTTTGAAAAATCTAAGCGCGAAAACGCTGAAAACATGTACATTTACAAAACACGACCGTCAGCGGAGTTGGTCCGCCATCTTTGTTTACATTTTTCAGTTGCCGGAGGGTCGTGGCGCAAAGGTTTGTGGGAAGTAGACAGCATCAAGGCTACACCGATGGTTCCTTGAAAAATGACCGTTATATGACGTATTCTGAGGTGTCTTATGACCCCTAATGGCCGGTTCACACTACACGATTTCAGCCCGATTTTGCCCCGATTTCTTCGTCGCCGACAAATTTGCAGGATCGGGCCCGATTTTAAAAGTCTGCGACGAGGTGAGGTCTTGTAGTGTGACATGCTTGCGACCTGCGATGTTTTCGTCTGCGACGTTCGAAAACCCCACGACGAAAAGTCTGGCATGTCAGAATTTTTTGGGGAATCGCAATGACGTATCCATTGTTGACATAGCGTAAACCTAGCATAAACCTCACTCTGGCATGTATAACGAATGTCCAGCCTGATAAACTGTGTATTGTAAATGTAGGTTACAAAATGTTGGTTTTAAAGTAGTCTATTTCCAGTCTTACCCGGAAATTTACGTTTGATAGCCTACCTCAAAAGTGTACGTAGCCTATCAAAAGTAGCTAGCTGTTACCTAGGCAATTAGATACAAAGATTCATGATCTTGTAGTGTGGCCAGTCTTCCAACCAAGACGAAGCCCGAAGTTGTGGCTCTGTGATCGCATAGTGTGACATGTTAATCGTGAAGGAATGTTCGACAATCGTGTAGTGTGAACCGGCCATAAGAAAAAAATGAAGCAGAATGGGACAGTACTTCCTTCTCTTCTTCTAAGACACCAGGGTGCTACGACAGCATTTTAAGACTATTAAGATGCACCCATGATAAGATATAAATACGGATATGGATATGGACAACAGTTTTAAATAAATAGAACAATTTAGTGCAAATGTTCAGTGGCTTGAGGGAGGTGTGTGGCGGTCGGGCCAGGGAAAAGGGGGGAATACAGTCACTGTAGGTAGGAATGTGAGGGGGGTAGCCAGGGGGGCTATCACCATGGAGTAGTGTTCAGCAAGGTGGCAGCAGCAGGGAAGAAGCTGTTCCTTAACCTGCTGGTCCGAGAACGGAGGGCCCTGTAGCGCCTCCCTGAGAGGAGGAGGGCAAACAGTCTGTGGTTGGGATGGGAGCTGTCCTTCTCGATGCTGCGCGCCTTCCGCAGACATCTTTTGCACTGGACAGCCTCGATGGTGGGGAGTGGGGAACCGGTGATGCGTTGGGTAGTTTTCACTACCCTCTGGAGTGTTTTGTGGTCTGCAACTGAGCAGCTGCCATACCAGACTGAGATGCAGTTGGTGAGGATGCTCTCTATGGTGCAGCAGTAGAAATTCACCAGAATCTGAGGAGACAGATGGGCCTTCTTCAATCTCCTCAGGGAGAAGAGACGCTGGTGAGCCTTCTTGACTATATATACCCCTGGCCTACTCCTCTACTCCTCCTCCAGTAGCACACCCCTGGCCTACTCCTCTCCTCCTCCAGTAGCATATACACCCCTGGCCTACTCCTCTACTCCTCTCCTCCTCCTCCTCCAGTAGCATATACACCCCTGGCCTACTCCTCTCCTCCTCCAGTAGCATATACACCCCTGGCCTACTCCTCTCCTCCTCTCCTCCTCCAGTAGCATATATACCCCTGGCCTACTCCTCTCCTCCTCTCCTCCTCCAGTAGCATATATACCCCTGGCCTACTCCTCTCCTCTCCTCCAGTGTGTGTGTGTGTGTGTGTGTGTATGTGTATGTGTTATATACCCCTGGCCTACTCCTCTCCTCTCCTCCAGTGTGTGTGTGTGTGTGTGTGTGTGTGTGTGTGTGTGTGTGTGTGTGTGTGTGTGTTATATACCCCTGGCCTAGTCCTCTGATCACAGGACATTCTGTAGATTTGGCAGTCAGCGATTAAGGAGCAGCACAGGCACCTATCTCTGGGGTGGGATAAGGTCAGGCGTTGGGTTGAGATTTATACTGGAATAGCAGACATGACTGATTTCCACAGTCAATCTGATTAAATTCAAAGTTATTTGTTTTTGCACGTATATGATGAGGTAGCAAGTTAATTGTTTGCCAAGCTCTGGTTCACGCTATTAAACAGAGTAAGCATACATCTGAATAGTTCAGGGAATCTTCTCGGCTGAAAGGGTTTTATAAGACAATCAGTGGAAAAGTCAAATGGATAATGACAGGCCTCCTCTGCATAACACACATGTCTGTCTGCTTTTACAGTATAAATCTCAACCCAAAACACACACACACACACACACACACACACACAAACACAGCACACACACACACACACAAACACACACACACAGCACACACACACACACACACACACACACACACACTTACACAAACACACACAGCACACACACACAGACACACACACACACACACACACACAAACACACACACACAGAGTACACACACACACACACACAAACACACGCACACACACGCACACACACGCACACACACACAGCACACACACACACACACACACACACACACACACACACACACACAGCACAGGTTGCATTGATGCCCCCTGTGGCCTGTGGCTGTAGAGCCCGGACACGGCGGCTGAAGAGAGCTTCCTCCTTACTTACTGACCCTCCGACGATCTCTCAGGCGGCCGGCTGAAAGCTGACCACAAGGTCAAAGGTTATTCAAGGTTATTAAAGGTCAAAGGTTATTCAAGGATATTAAAGGTCAAAGGTTATTCAAGGATATTAAAGGTCAAAGGTTATTCAAGGATATTAAAGGTCAAAGGTTATTCAAGGTTATTAAAAGTCAAAGGTTATTCTGCCAACCCAGGCCCCTGCACCATCAGGGTGCCAATCCCTGTTATTAACGGCTATGTTCCTCCACCCTCATAGGTTATCGCTGAAATCCCAGTCTATGGGGTTTTGGATGTAAACTGCTCTCCGATAGGCTGGTTCTAATAGGCTTGACTATCTCATCACCATAGTCAGAAAGGCAAGAACGGTCGTATTCTGAGGTGTTTGGGAAATGCCCGTACAGAATCAGAATCAGCTTTTTATTGGCCAAGTTAGTTTGCACAAACAAGGAATTTGTCTTGGTGCAGTGGCTCTCACTGTACTTACACATATTACTCAAATACAGCTGAGCCAAGTTCACTGTTGTTGTTTGTCTACTTCTTATAGGGTGGAGTTAGTGAAGTCACTGGGGTGCAGTTGACTCTGACTGTAAATCCTTGATTCTTGATTGCCACCCATTAGTCAATGTGATTCATAATCAATCCTTCATTGTTTTAATCTCATTGCCAAACTTGCCTTAGCAACCTAACTAGATTGATACTCAAATCAGTGTCAATGTTTGGACCTCTGCTCAGGTAGGATACATTAAAGCTCAGCCATACTCTCACCTCTGCTCAGGTAGGATACATTAAAGTCCAGCCATACTCTCAAATCAGTGTCAAAATCCTTTTCATGTGCTTTTGTACAGATTCGGGATGAGGGATTCGTACTCTCGACTCTTTGGTCATCTTGATATGGACTGGATGCTCATGTGCAGCCTGTTTCAAACAGCACTCTGTCCACACCTTCACTGAGAGAGAGAGAGAGATCAGCACTCTTTTCACACCTTTACTGTCAAAAATGATTAAAATAAGTGAAGTGCTATGGTGAACATGGAGCAGTTTTGCAAAAAACAAGTGACATGTAAGGTCAGGCATAAAGGCCTGTGTGCAGAGGCGATTGTTATGTAAGGTCAAGCAGAAAGGCCTGTTTGGAAAATCATTAACCCTTTGGTGACTGTGTTGAACATTCCGTTTTTTGCTGCTTGATGTCCACCTTTCACAAAAAGGTCTAATTCTCAAGCCTACTACACACCATCAATTAAATAAACATATCATTTTAATTGGAAGAATCAGCTCTATTAAATACGGTAAAATATATCTGGTAATTTTGATGAAGTAATGAGTAGTCTTTGAAAATCCTCTCCAAATATTTGTCCTAAAATCGGAAAAAAATCATTTATCTGACATTAAAATATATTTTCAGTATATTTGTCTATAAGATAGATAAAAATGTAGAGTGTTTGAAATATTCACAATTTTGTTTACTATTTGAGCAAAAAAAATTAAGATAAATATTCTATACTGTTCAAAAGTTATGATGAGTTTAGTGATTAGTGTGAAATACAAATAATATGATTCAGAATGTTGTCCGAATTCTTACTCAAACACATTCTCTCCACGACACAAAGGCATGAAAACTGGCAATGAAGACAAATACAATGTTTGTTTGGTTTTATCTGGTCTATAATAATGAACCAATTCTTTGTTTTAGTATTATTCACTTTGAATATAACTATTATTTACAGAAATACATACAATATAAATCAACTTACAGTATATATGGCATTTATTCAACCATATATATTCCACCCCCAACTACTATAGAAATGTCCCATTCTTAGATTAATTTTAATGAATAACAACAAAACAGAAAGTAAATTCAAGCTGCACAGTGACAGAGGAAGAAAGAGAGAGAGAGAGAGGGGAAGAGGGAGAGATAGAGGACATAGGCATACACGAGAAACCATTACCATTGCCATGCATGTCTGTCAAAAAATCAATTTACCACATTACATTTCATTTTGATAATGTTTGCTATGCCATATCGCAAAGCAGTTTTTATCTGCGGTGCAATGCAGGTAAACCTGGCATTGTGGTGCATTGCAGAAAGAAAGAACTTTCAGTTCTTTTTTTGTAGTAGCGTAGCACACCTTGCAACTTCTTTTTGTTTCACTGAACTGAGGTAGATGGACAGAGTCAAAAGTATCAGCCTTCCTCTTTAGAGGTCGGAAAACAGGTGGATCCCCATACTCTCCCATTCCCACTAATTGTCTCACCAACTCTTCCCTGAATTCAGCTACAGAATATTTCTTAGGCCTCCTGAGTGAAGGTTCGTGCTGGTGTTCTGCCCGGTGTAACTGAAACAGAATGTAGCTGTTGACAACCGCTATGTCTACCATGTGAAAAAACAATGTCTTCCACCACCTCATACATTTTCTTAAAACATTGTTGCTTGTAAGTAACTGGTCTGATCGGTCAACACCATTCATAAAATGATTATAATTATAAATCGCCTTTGGTTGCTGCACCTGAAGAGTGTGCCACCGATCAGCCACTTTTTCTCTCCTCTCCGCTATAACAAAGTCATTCACGTTGTCAATCGATGAAAGCACAGTAACCGCTCTACTGTCTTTCCATTGTTGGGCAAGACAAACACCGTCTCTCTCCCACCGCATATCCCCACGTTGAACATGTCTTGCCCACACCTTCCCCCTTTTCATTGGTTCTGGGAAGCCTTTCCTACTTTCTGCAGCCGTTCCTGTCGATGGTGTACCATGATGGAATAAATCTTTGACCAACTTAACTGAGGTATAAAAATTATCAAAATATAAGTGATAGCCTTGATTCAACAACGGTGTTACAAGTTGCATCACAGTGTCATACGCTAAACCATTTGCTGTGGGTTGATGTCCAGCCTTCTTCCCTATATATACATCAAAATCACAAGTGTAGCCATTTAGACTGTCTGCCAACACCCAAAGTTTTATCCCCCATTTAACAGGCTTATTTTTAATATATTGTTTGATGCCAGATCTATGCTTTGACTTAACCATTCTCTCATCTACAGCAACCTGCTGGAATGGCTGGTAGAGAGACATACATTTGTTTCTGAAGTGGGCGAGGAAGTCATTTATTTTTCTAAGCTTGTCATTCTCCTCTTCAGCCTCAGGGTCAACAACATGGAGCATTCCCATAAGGGCCTTGAAGCGGTCACGTGTCATGATGGTGCGAGCCCACAAGCCATGGTACAGAGTTTTTGTGCTCCAGTACCGGTGGAATGAGGAGACGTTGACCAGGCCACAGTAAAGGATTAGAGCAATCATCTTGTAAAGTTCCTCGGGTGTTGTTTCTGTCCATGCCCCGTGTTTGTCGCCGTATGATGCCTTGTTGGGTACAGCACTCCATGCGTAGGCATTGGTAAATCCAGAGACCTGCTGCATCAGCTCAACTGTAAAAAATAGCTGGAAAAAATCAAGGGCATTGCTCATAGCACCTCTGAGCAGAGGGAGCTCCAAATGTAAACCTGGT
Source organism: Sprattus sprattus (assembly GCF_963457725.1). NCBI lineage: Eukaryota > Metazoa > Chordata > Actinopteri > Clupeiformes > Clupeidae > Sprattus > Sprattus sprattus. The sequence goes on from NC_137920.1 coordinate 42,998,870, forward strand.
GGTCTTCTAGGGGTGAATGCTGGCAACAGGTTTGGTGTGTCAGGTGTGTTGTAGCCATTCATTCCCTGCGCCACAGCACATCGCTGAGGGCCAACTCTAGGCCTCACAGCCCGTCCTCCTCGACCTCTTCCTCGACCTCTTCCTCTGCCTCTCCTTGGCTGTATTGTTGGGAAATGTGGCCGTTCTTCTTCCTCTGAACTGGGAGGGTCACCTGCAGGTTCCAGCTGTAGGGAATGGCTGAAACCACAAAAGGAACAAATGGAGTCTATGATGATGGCCAAACAGTACCACTCTCTTGTGAAATCATGGAAAGCACCCCCTGGTGACCCATGGATCAAGAGCCCTTTCTTCAAACAGTGAATACCATCCCACCTGGGCGTGTTCACAATGCCTGCCTCCTATCCCGCCACACACACTTCAACTCTCTGATCTATGAAACATCCACTGTATGGGCTATACATAGGCCTACTTAATGATACGCACAGCACTTCATTCTGTGTGCCGAACACACACTGTAGTGGGCAGACAGCTAGCTTACTACCATGAACTTTTGCACATAGGCCACACATTTTTTTTTTACATGCTCATAATGTGTTGTATAGGCCTATATGTTTGGCAAAAACGTGTGCTCTGTGTGCCACATCATTTTATCTCAGGTTCTATAGGCCAAGCTGAAATGATGATAAAGTCGCCTTGAATCAAAGAGAAGTAGTGACACTTTCACAACCTATGTTCCTTCTGTCATGATTCTGTATGTTCCACGGGACAATCTTTCTGCAATCTAATCTACTACTAATCAAAAGTTCTCCATCATCATCGATACAGCATAGGCTATTATGTTCACCTAAACTGCGCTAACGTGTTCTTCACGGTAGAACGTCATCGGCTAAGCAAGTGAGCCGCTCCGTGTCTTGCCTGGTAGGCTACTACGATCATTCACAAAAAGTTTCATCTGCTTTCCGTTTACAGTTCAAATGAATGAAACTAGGCCTATTTTTTAACTAACATACTAGGGATCCTTACGAGCATCATTTTACATAACCACGGGGGAAAGAATCAGAGCCAAAATGCGAAGTCGTATGACAGATGTTAACAACTGACAGTCCACTGTCATGTTCTTCGCGGTAGAACATCATCGGCTAAGCAAGCGGCTCGCTCAGTCTCTTGCCTGGTTGATACTACGATCATTCACAAAAAGTTTCATCTTCTTTCCGTTTACAGTTCAAATGAATGAAACTAGGCCTAGACAGTGCAGTATCTACAGGTGCAAGCTGTCGGGGACAGACAAGTATTAATGAAAGGGCCTCTGTATAGGGGATGCAGACTAATCAAGGCCAAACCACCCGATAAGTTGTAAACAGGGTCTTAGAAACATACACAAAGACACACACACACAGGGTCTTAAAAACATACACAAGGACACACACAAGCTCTGTCTCAAACCTTGCACTTTACGAAGTACACTGCAATACAGTGCACTTACATCTGTAGTGGGTTGTGTCGCTGATTAGTGTTGTCTCAAATGGAACACAGAGAAGGCAAATGTGCAAGCCTTTTACTCATAAATCTGTGCACCAGCTTCCTCCGGCCAACTGGACATTTTTAAACAAAGATGGCGGACCAAACTCTGCTGACGGCCGTGTTTTGTTTGTAAATGTACATCTTTTGGCGATTTTTCTCGCTTAGATTTTTCAAAAGTTACAGCGAAATAGTCTTTGTACTATCAGATAACACAGTTATTGTAACCAGCAATGGATGAAGTTATTTGCGAGGCGTCAGTCAGCCAACTTTCCAAACTGAAAAGCTACCGAAGGGCTCCTCCTCTTCCGCTACGTAGCCAAGATGGCGCCCGTTTAGAACGAGTAGTCCATCGTTTTACACTGCATTTTTTGCAGTGTGCCATCCGGGTACTTTCAGTGCCCCTAAATTCTGCTGGTTCTGTCAGTGTGACCGCCCTAAGCACCGAAAGTCAGTGTTCGAAAGTGCACAAGTGTGCGGTTTGAGACAGAGTTACAGGGTCTTAGAAACATACACAAGGACACACACACACACACACACAGGGTCTTAGAAACATACACAAGGACACACACACACACACAGGGTCTAAGAAACAAGGACACACATCTGCTCTCAAGCCACTATTGCTATGCAGCGGACTAGCATTTTATGTATAAAGTTTTGGAATATTTTCGAAATAAGGCCTGTGGTAATTATCATACATAATTGCTTCTGCATTCGATTTGTTCTATAAGGCATGTATATGTCTTCCACCTTTAGGCTTTAGACACATTCTATCTATATGTCTGGCGCTATTCCTCAGCTGACAGTGAAATATAACGGACTACAAAGCAAGGCACTTATCTAGCTAGCTAGCTAATGCATCACCAATTTCACAGGTGCTGCGTTCCTGAGCAGGAGCTAGCTTTACCCATCATGAAACACAACTTACACAAGTGTTCTCACAACAACCAAGCAGTTAACTTAAGTTAACGCATCGATTACCCAATGATTTGATAGCCACAATCTGTTGAATCATGTAAATCAGATATTTTAAGTACTACAACTGTAACATTAAGAAGAACTGCATGGTTGTAAGTTTAGGTCCCTCAAGTGGGACCTAAACATCATCTCCCTCACCAAAAAAGCACATCAGAGGATATACTTCCTGCAGCAGCTGAAGAAATTCAACCTGCCAAAGGCAATGATGTTGAACTTTTACACCTCCATCATTGAGTCCATCCTCACCTCCTCCATCACCATCTGGTACGCAGCTGCCACTGCCAAGGACAAAGAAAGACTGCAGCGTGTCATTCGTTCAGCAGAGAAGGTGATTGGCTGCAATTTGTCATCTCTCCAGGACCTGTATGGATCCAGGACCCTGAGGCGTGCATGGAAGATTATGGCTGACCCCTCCCACCCTGGTTACAAGCTCTTTATGACCCTCCCCTTCGGCAGAAGGTGCGGTCCATCAGGACCAAAACCTTACGCCACCAGGGCAGCTTCTTCCCGTCTGCGGCTGGACTCATCAACATGGCCCGGGACCCCAGCCCCCCAACACGGACTAACACCTATTCTATGTTTGATAACTTAATATGTCTATAATAACTTAATATGTGTATTGTTTATTGTTTATTGTTTATTGTGTATTGTTTTCACCAACGTCCCACAAAAAGTTGGCAGAAAAAACCTTTCTGATTCTGGTGTAATTAAAGAGGTGTCTGTAACCATGGATTGTAACACCCACCAACGTAATAATTTCCCACCAACGTAATTACCCTGCCAACGTAATAAAAAAGTGTGCATTTCAGACGTAATAGCCCGGCCAACGTAATAATTTCCTGCCAACGTAATAATTCTTGCCTCCTGCCAACGTAAATTTGTGTGTTTATCAAGAAAGTCCTTTTGCTGGATTTGTTTGTGTGAATAACAGTTGCAATTAAATGCAGACTAAATCTTTCATTGTATTTCTTCTTGTGTCAAAAGTGTAGACTATAACTGTGAACACACTTATAAAACATGTCCCTGCTATGTACTGATAGATCACTGATAGACTAATAGACCACTATGAGAAACATCATTGTCACTTTCATATGTGTCACATTGTCACATTTGTGTGTATGTGTGTGTGTGTGTGTGTGTGTGTGTGTGTGTGTGTGTGTGTGTGTGTGTGTGTGTGTGTGTTGTGTGTGTGTGTGTGTGTGTGTGTGTGTGTGTGTGTGTGTGTTTGTGTGTGTGAGTAGCGCCTTTGTGCAAATGTCTTTTCCGGGTGGGACTGCAGCGTTTTACAGTCTTTCAACGCCTGCTACCTGTCCCTACAGTAAGACTTGATAATAACGATATCGGTGAAAATAAGGTTGGCAGGAGGCAAGAATTATTACGTTGGCAGGAAATTATTACGTTGGCCGGGCTATTACGTCTAAAATGCACACTTTTTTATTACATTGGCAGGGTTATTACGTTGGTGGGAAGTTATTACGTTGGTGGGTGTTACAATGGATACCACTCTAAAGTCCCACACGCTGTTTGAGGCAAGTTACACGATGTATGGATAGGCTAGTCTGGTTAAGCATATTGGTAACTAACAACATCTTTATTTTTTACGTGACAAGACAACAGGGCCTCGTTTCCCGATAACGACGTATCTTAACGTTCTACGTGGATTTTGGCGACATCGTAGACTCAGTAACACTTTCTACTTACGAGCGTTTCCCGAACATCATCTTAAAGTCAGGTGCACGAGCGCCATGTGCACGAGTGCTTAAGTATCTCTTAGGAGCTGTTTACGTCACGTTAACCTGTTAACGTTAATTGCTGTGAAATTAGCTAGCCTATGCGTGCATCGAACGTGAATTCGGGGCGGGAATAGTAACGCCATCTCCAGCAGAGTATTTAAACTGTGTTCCCATTGTAAGGACATTTATTACGATCTGTCTGAGAGTGGGCTGTCAAAGCTAGCATCATCGAAGTCATACAGTACAGTAGGCTACATACATTCAATAAAATTGACCTACATTTGAGTCCAACTGCATGACCATTCTTACCCTACACTTACCCTTACAATAAAGAAATGATCCTATTTCAACCATAACTTCATTTTAAATAATTTCTTTCTTTATGACATTTAGTTTATAGTTTAGACAGCAACGTTGACATCTATATTCAACTGCATCCACTACATAATCTCATCTTTATTTGTTGGTAACTCTCCAAAAAGGCTACCATTAACACATGTCTTAATGAAAAGGAAACATGCATCACAATAATACTTCAGTGTAACCTGTACCTATGTGGAGTGCAAATATGTCTTGCCATTACACTACCCAACAGCTCTACGTCTGCTAACACCACAGAATGCATAATTCCTACGGGCACTGCACTAGTTTTGTATAGCCTAATCTTTATTTTCAAATACTCAATAGAAGGAATAGGCAGGTGAAACAATGACATTCTCATGATATGCTATACACAGAAACATCGTTTGGATTTCTTCTATAATAGGCCGAACGACGCCCCTGGATTGCATTGCTAAGTGTGAAGTTACTACTGGATTGCATCGCTAAGTGTGAAGTTACTACTGGTCCTGACCACACGTAGAATTCTTCTCAACGAAAGATAAACTTAAGCTAAGTGCCGTGTCGGGAAACCGGTCTGCAACGTAGGATTCCTCTTACGAACGATTTCAAGTCCTTTTTAGGCTAAGTGCGCGTTCGGGAAACGAGGCCCTGGTGGTTACAAAGACCAACTGATAACTACATTTTAACTCACCAGACGGTTCGCCAAAGTTTTCTCCTGGCATTGTTTCGTTCACGCCTTATTTCCCCCGACTTTGCGAAAAACCCATTTATTTTTGCATAGGCAAGGCAAGGCAAATTTATTTATATAGCACATTTCGTACATTAAATGCAATTCAATGTGCTTTACAGAAACAAACAATAGAATTTAAATTGAAACACAGTCAAAGAAACTTAAATAAAAAAACAATAATTATGACATAAAAAGTAAAAATAATTCACGTAGGCCTATTAAAACACAATGAAAATTGAAAGAAAATAAATAAATAAATAAAACATTAAAATCAACTAGAAAATGCATTTCCTGAAGGAAATACCAGTGCATGAAATGCAAAAGTTAAGAAAGGAAAAGAAAAGAAAGAAGAGTGAAAGAAGGAAAGAAGAAAGGAAAGAAGAGTGAAGGAAGGAAAGAAGAGTGGAAGATGGAAAGAAGAGTGGAAAGAGGAAAAAAGAAAAGAAAGAAGAGTGAAGAAAGGGGAGAAGAGTGAAAGAAGAGTGAAGAAAGGAAAGAAGAGTGAAAGAAGGAAAGAATAGTTGAAGAAGGAAAGAAGAAAAGAAAGAAGCGTGGAAGAAGGAAAGAAGAAAGGAAAGAAGAAAGGAGAGTGAAGAAAGGAAAGAAAAGTGAAAGAAGAGTGGAAGAAGAAAGGGAAGAAGAGTGGTAGAAGGAAAGAAGAGTGAACAAGACTGGCTCTGGATAAAGAGAAAAAGAGAGTAAAAATATTGAAAAAAGGAGATAAAAATGGAGTGAAGAAGAGAGATAGTGTGAGAGAAAGTAGACTGAGAGGGATAGAGAAAAAGATGGAGAGATGGAGAGAAAAAAAAGTAGAGAATAGAAGGTGTCTTAATGTATTGAGAGGGACAGAGAAGAGGTTCCTTGGATTTGGCGCAGGTGTCAGTGAAGCACAGGTGCAAGCCAGTTTAAAGACCCTATTATGATGTCATAATGGCCCAATGTAAGTCAATGGGAAAATTTAGATTCGTTTTTATTTAATATCTTAAAAAGTATAAAGTTTAGAAAAGTGAAAAATACATAGCATAAGTGTCCTTTACAAGACCTACGCGACAAAGTTTGAATGAAGTTTTTACGTTAAGCGGTTCGGGCTGAATTAATCGCAGAAAAAGGTAAGAAGAACTAGAAAATGCATTTCCTGAAGGAAATACCAGTGCATGAAATGCAAAAGTTAGGAGAGGAAGAAGAAAAGAAAGAAGAGTGAAAGAAGGAAAGAAGAAAGGAAAGAAGAGTGGAATAAGGAAAGAAGAGTGAAGAAAGGAGAGAAGAGAGGAAGAAGGAAAGAAGAGTGAAAGAAGGAAAGAAGAAAAGAAAGAAGAGTGAGGAAAGGAAAGAAGAGTGTAAGAAGAAAATAAAGAAGAGTGAAAGAAGGAAATCATAGTTGAAGAAGGAAAGAAGAGTGAAAGAAGGAAAGAAGAAAGGAGAGTGAAGAAAGGAAAGAAAAGTGAAAGAAGGAAAGAAGAGTGGAAGAAGGAAAGAAGAGTGAACAAGAGTGAAAGAGAAAAAGAGAGTGAAAATATTGAAAAAAGGAGATAAAAATGGAGTGAAGAAGAGAGATTGAGTGTGAGAGAAAGTAGACTGAGAGGGATAGAGAGAAAGATGGAGAGATGGAGAGAGAAAAAAGTAGACAATGGAAGGTGTCTTAATGTTCCTAGTAACAGTTAAATTGAGAGGGACAGAGAAAAGGTTCCTTGGATTTGGCGCAGGTGTCAGTGGAGCACAGGTGCAAGCCAGTTTAAAGACCTTATTATGATGTCATAATGGCCCAATGTAAGTCAATGGGAAAATTTAGATTCGTTTTTATTTAATATCTTAAAAAGTATAAAGTTTAGAAAAGTGAAAAATACATAGCATAAGTGTCCTTTACAAGACCTACGCGACAAAGTTTGAATACATTTTCTACGTTAAACGGTTCGGGCTGAATTAATCGCAGAAAAAGGTAAGAAGAATAAGAAGAAGAAGAAGAAAATGCCTAGGAATAACAATACAGGGCATTTCATGCACTGTAATAAGAAGAAAATGCCTAGGAATATCAATACAGGGCATTTCATGCACTGTAATAAATTGCAGGTAACAGACATTATGATTAGCACTAAGAAGCAGCATACCGTAACTAGAAAATGCATTTCCTGAAGGAAATACCAGTACATGAAATGCAAAAGTTAGGAAAGGAAGAAGAAAAGAAAGAAGCGTGAAAGAAGGAAAGAAGAAAGGAAAGAAGAGTGGAAGAAGGAAAGAAGAGTGAAGAAAGGAGAGAAGAGAGGAAGAAGGAAAGAAGAGTGAAAGAAGGAAAGAAGAAAAGAAAGAAGAGTGAGGAAAGGAAAGAAGAGTGGAAGAAGAAAAGAAAGAAGAGTGAAAGAAGGAAATCATAGTTGAAGAAGGAAAGAAGAAAGGAAAGAAGAGTGAAAGAAGGAAAGAAGAAAGGAGAGTGAAGAAAGGAAAGAAAAGTGAAAGAAGGAAAGAAGAGTGGAAGAAGGAAAGAAGAGTGAACAAGAGTGAAAGAGAAAAAGAGAGTGAAAATATTGAAAAAAGGAGATAAAAATGGAGAGAAGAGAGATTGAGTGTGAGAGAAAGTAGACTGAGAGGGATAGAGAGAAAGATGGAGAGATGGAGAGAGAAAAAAGTAGAGAATGGAAGGTGTCTTAGGCTGAATCCCATTTCTCCCCCTACCCCTTCGTCTTTCCCCTTCCCCTCCGTTTTGCGCGTTCATGTGGAGGGGTAGGGCTGTCCCAATTCACGTTAAGACAGAGGGGTAGGGGAGAGGGGAAGGGCTTTCTACCCCTCCAAACGGAGATTTTCCGAGGGCACACTTCAAACGGAGGGGTAGACTGATTTCCCTCAATGCATTGCGAACCCGTGATCATTAAAGAAGAAACATCCATTTAAAAATGTCGGAAACTGCAGGGAAAGCATCACACAAATGAAAGTATTTTCTTTGTTATTCATGATTTTAAAACTTGTTTGATGAAATGTTGCATTGTGTAAAAAACAGCTGCAGGCGCCATGTTTGTTTATGTCTGGTGAGTGACAGCTGTCGCTCTCCGGTAACGTAACAGCTGACGCAGCGTACTGATGACGTACGTAAGTGTTGAAGGGCTATCCCAATTCGTAGGGCTAGAGTTTAAACCCCTTCGACTACCCCTCCGTTTGAAAAAGTGAGGGCTAAGGGGTAGGGGTAAGGGTAGGGGTGGAGATTAGAAATGGGAGTGGGCCTTAATGTTCCTAGTTACAGTTAAATTGAGAGGGACAGAGAAAAGGTTCCTTGGATTTGGCGCAGGTGTCAGTGGAGCACAGGTGCAAGCCAGTTTAAAGACCCTATTATGATGTCATAATGGCCCAATGTAAGTCAATGGGAAAATTTAGATTCGTTTTTATTTAATATCTTAAAAAGTATAAAGTTTAGAAAAGTGAAAAATACATAGCATAAGTGTCCTTTACAAGACCTACGCGACAAAGTTTGAATGAAGTTTCTACGTTAAACGGTTTGGGCTGAATTCATCGCAGAAAAAGGTAAGAAGAAGAAGAAGAAGAAGAAGAAGAAGAAAATGCCTAGGAATAACAATACAGGGCATTTCATGCACTGTAATAAATAGAGAATTTCACATATAGGCTAAAGAGAATAGGTTTGTTTTTAGTCTTGTCTTGAAACTGTCTATGGTGGGGGCAGTTTTGATGTGGTCTGGTAGAAGATTCCAAAGTTTTACTGCATAATAACTGAAGGCTGCTTGACCTTGTTTAGTTTTAACAGTAGGGGCCACCAACAAGATTATTATAGGCCTAGGGATTTATTCTTTGGGATGAGGAAGTGTTAAAATTCTAAACACTAAAACTACAAACTTTCGGTCGAATTCAACACTATATAAATATATAGGTTATTATCAGAGGATTTCTAGACGGGCTCTGTTATTATATAAGCTATTTATATTGCATAAACTATTTGTAACACGGACACAACCACCGTTTAGCGAACTGGTAACCATGGTAACGGGAATTGTTTTCCTCCACAGTTGTTTCTTCAAACTTGCGGAAACTCATTTTAGCCTGATTTCTGTACTGCAGCGATAACAATTTGAGAAACTGCTTGTCTAATTGCACAGGACGTGGTGGATTCAACCTGCATCTCTGCTGCTGTTCATTGTGGCCTGTTTATTCAAACAGCGGTAAGACTTATTTAAGGCTGATTTAAAATAGACCAAGTAACGTCAGGTATTTGGTATCGCCTTGTCTCCAGCAGTCAGTGTATCTATGTTGTATTAACGTTTATATTTTTTTTCTGGTGGCGTTGCTAAATGCTTGTACAGGATGACTACATTAGCTGGAATGTGAGAAGCGAAGTGTAATAGCAGCATGTATTGGATTGGATTTAATGTATTGTCATTGCACAGAGTACAGGTGCAGAGGCAACGAAATGTAACTACTACGGGTCATTCAAATGTTTTACGTGTAGTTTTATAAATGGACCTGCAGCCTACTGAAAGTGCATGGCTATTGGTTACCATAAATGGACCATTAACTCGTGTATACTATCCTATACTGCGTATTCACACCTCAAAGTCCGGATCCAGGGTCCGATCCAAGGTTCATGTTTTTGTAACACTGTGTAAGTCTACACATGATCCGGTTAGTTTGAGTTTCACAATGCAATTTTTGTAGCGTGCTGGAAAAACAGCATGCCACATGATTTTTTTTTTTGGACCAAATTCCAATTAAATACTTCGTCTCCTCGCCCCATGTACTGCGGCCCACATCGAAACTTTAGTGGAGCTTCTTCATGTATACGCTTTGAGATAAACTTAATTAGTGTGCTTGCCCGAAGGGAAGCACAGTATTGTTGTTGTCAAGTTTTCTTTATTCTCCCCGTTTTTTGTAACGCTAACTACTCCTCGCCCGTTCGAGGTACAGGCGCCGTTGGAACACCGAAACGTCCGGCCCGATCCGGTGCAACCTGCTATGACTTTTCTTGGCGGTACTCCTTGTCACTCCTTTTTTATTCCTCTTTTTCCATCACCTTTTTTTCCCCATAGACTTGCATGGCAGAACTCTGTGGATTATGTTGGGGTCATTAAAACTAGCTTGCACCTGTGCTTCACTGACACCTGCGCCAAGGTTTGAAGGCTCCTCTTGTCTCTCTGTCCCTCTCCATTCAACTGTATAACTAGGAATATTAAGGGCTCAACAGTGGGCTCTACAGTGCGAGTATTTCACTCGCATATGCGCCTAAAAAGGGGTACGTGCGAACTTGAAAAATAATTTACGAGCACAGTGTGCGAGTGACAGACAGTTGTCAATACAGCGCCAAAAAGTGAAGCATTCCATTGATTTCGCCAACATGCGATCTCTTGGTATAAGTAGCTCTCAAAAACCCCACTGCTCTTAACCTGTTTGAATGGTTTTCGACGGGACCAACAGCAGCATCATCTCGATTTACTGACATTTTCGGTATATAAACACATAATATCAATTGGTATCTGGTGTGTTGTATCCTGTTTATGTCTGATACTTTATAAACGTTTATGTTTTACGTTAACTTATTACACTAGGCAGCAATATTGTGAAGTAGAGCTAGAAATGGCTTTGCTAGCTCCCATGATACTGTAGCTCACACCAGCAACTGCTCAATTTAAGACAAGAAGGAGTTTGGTAAATTAGCTAGTAACTGTCAATGATAACTAGTTATTAGAATATATTAGCCAACGTTAAGTTGACTTCAAAGAGGCAGTCGAGTGTTTAGGTTGTGTCAGCTAGCTTGGATAGCTAGCTAATCATTTTCGATTGAAGCTTCACATATCATATCATGCATATCCTAGCTAAGTTATACTAGCAAGCTAGTAAACTCATTGCAGTATGGACTATAGGACAGGCTACGCACAACATTAATCAAGCAAAAAATAAATGAATATGTGAATGGTTGGAATAGCCTTGTCTATTTGGGCAATTTGTTAGCCTCGGTAAACGTTTAGCTAGCTAATGTTAGCTAACTATGAGGTAGCTAACGTTAGCTAAATTATACAAACTATCGATAGATTAGATTAGATTAGATTCAACTTTATTGTCATTGTACAGAGTACAAGTACTGACACAACGAAATTCAGTTTAGCATCTAACCAGTAAGTGCAAAATAGCAATAAAAGTGCAGAGTATGTGCAAATGTAGGGTGGACATAAGTGAATGAATATGATATGTACAATAAGAATTAAATATGACACAGATTTGTAGTTGAATTGAATAGCAGCAATTGAGGTAAGAGTGAGGTATGATAAGTATATAAAGTGCAGGTGAAAGTAAACTGGTGGTAACAAGTGAAATCAAGTGAATGAGGTAGAAAAGTAAAATCAATACAGGCAGGGCTCGAAATTAACTTTTTGCCTGAAAAAATTTACCAGCCAATTATATTTTTTACCAGACAAAATTAAACCTGCCATTTCAGACCCACTCTGACATCGTTTGATATAAACAATCATTACCTATGATTTTAATATCACCGTTAATCACTCTCAGAATGGATTTAAAGAAATCAACCAATATTGCCCAATTGGCTGGTGACAGCCGCAACACGTGCTGTATCATGCTGAACCCGGGAATCCTTAAAGGCCCTCCTTCACGATACGTTAATTATTTAATTAACTTTTGCATGACCTTTTTTTTTTATAGCACATTCAAGAGTTGGCTATTAAAAATGTGCCTTCAGATGAATTAATTTAACCTCATAAGAAGCGCTGCATTAGGTCTACTAAAAAAAAAATCTAAATTAAGCTTTTAAATTACACCTATATGATAGATAAATATTGTCCAACTAACACTACAGCATAGATATTCAAAAGCGTATTATATTATATTCTTACTGATCTGACAAAAAACCGCATTGAAAAAACAGAGGGAAGGCAAACAGTACCTCTGCTTCACTGAAGGGGGCGTGCGAGAGCCCACAAGTCGGCGATAAGCTTATTCAGCCATTGCTCAATTTGCTCTTCTATACGCTTATACTACCACCGTCAACGTATTTCATCCACTGCCGTGGCTCCCCATTATTCGCTATGAGCCACCTACTGCAACATGCTCTTGGTGTAGCTGTGGCTGTTGTTTCTTCCTCCTTTAGATGTTCTCTGCACCTTTGCTTGAGGTGATGCAACGGCAATGAATCGGCACATTATTTTAGCTTTCGTTTAACTGCGTTAACTTGCGTGTGGTCAACTAAGTCGGTTTCAACTTTTGATTAGCGATCAAAATATTAGAACTTTATAAGCTCAAAGTATTAGAACATTGTATTCGCGTGCAAATTGTTATTGTTTTATTAAAATTCTAAGAACTTTATGTTACCCTTTCACTTCTCCCACTGTTCCTGTTGGCGTTGCAAGCTATTTTTAACCATGACGGGCGCGATAGTCGGGAGATTTGCTCCGCAATGTCACTCGCCAAGTGGCGGAGCATCGGAGACAATTTAGTCGCCAGCCCAAAAATCTACACGCCATTGGCGCTTGGCGGGTGCCAATTTCGAGCCCTGAATACAGGTAATGGAGTAAAGTGGATTCAGTATTAAAAAGGCAATATGGTGCAAATGTTCAGTGGCTGGAGGAGGGTGTGTGGCAGTCAAGCCAGGTTTAGGGGGGGGGGAGAGTGAGGTATAGTGCAAATGTTCAGTACTGGAGGAGGGTGTGTGGCAGTCAAGCCAGGGGAGGGGGGGGGGGGGGAGTGAAGTACAGTGCAAATGTTCAATGGCTAGAGGAGGGTAAGTGGCAGTCAAGCCAGGGTAGGAGTGGGGGGGGGGAGAAGTGAGTATAGTGCAAATGTTCAGTTGCTGGAGGGGGGGGGGGGGGGGACAGTCACGGGGGGAGATGTGGGAAGGGGTGGGGGGGCTAACCCCCGTGGAGCAGAGTTCAGCAGGGTGACAGCCGCAGGGATGAAGCTGTTCTTGAACCTGCTGGTACGGGAACGTAGGACTAGCTAGACCCTTTCACAATAAACAAGCAAACAAACAAACAAAAACAGAACAACAAAGATACCCTCATATGTCTAAACGTCACACTGCGTTTTTGTTTTCTCCTATATCTTCTCTTCTGTATGAAATGTATGAAATGCGTGTATGGAAATTGAAATCCACCTCAGTAAGACACGGGAAAGTATGTTATAGAAAGGGGGGGGCGTACTCACAGTGATATAAATGATGCAGCTTGTGTTGATTAAGCTGCTGTTACTTTTTCAACTGGGGCAAAGCTTAGTGGAGACCCCAGATTCCTATAATTTCTTTGGGAATCATCAATCTACAGGCAGTCTTGTAGAGACTGCTACCTTTGGAAGTCAGGTTTCTGTTTTGTGTTTTGTTAATGGGATTTATATGTGTTGTTCACTTTGTATGGTTAATCACAATGAGTTGAAAAATAGTAGGACCACGGATGTATTAACCAATAACAAGGAAGATGTAAAAAAGGATAATGAATTGCACTTGTCAAACCCCTCTCTGAATAAATGAAAGTTTTAAATGTAATTTCATATAATGTGAATGGTATCAACAACCCAATTAAGCGTAAGAAACTATTACAAAAACTTAAAAAAGAAAAAGGGGATATCATTTTTCTACAGGAGACACACCTACTGAAATCAGAACATGAAAAGCTTAAGAAACTTACAAAGGCTCAGGTATATTACTCCTCACATAGATCGTGTAGAAGAGGGGTTGCTGTCTTGATAATGCTACAAATAGGTTTTATATTGAAGAAAGTAATTGCTGATAAAGAAGGTAGATACGTAATGGTCATGGGAATGATTGAAGATGTAATGGTTTCACTTATGAATATTTACAACCCTCCGGAAGAAGGTCCAGATTTAATTAAAAAGGTTGTTGAAAGTATAGTACTGGAAAGTCAAGGAGTCACTATTGCAGCAGGAGACTTTAACCTCATAATGGACCCAAGCAAGGACACACATAGTGCCAGACAACACAGTTCAAATCAGGCAGCTAAAATAATGAGAGGAGCCGTAAAGGAAATAGGGCTGATAGATGTATGGAGAGCCCTCCACCCGAAAGAGAGAGACTACACCTTTTTTTCTAAAGTATCTTGTAAATATTCAAGGCTGGATTACTTCTTCATGTTTAAGAACCACATATCAATGGTCACAGAATGCCACATAGGTGAAATTATGCTGTCTGATCATGCATTGATATCTCTAAAACTAAACCTTGACTTAGAGAGTGGCCAGAAAACATGGAGGTTAAATAACTCCCTACTGCAAATAGATGACTTTAAGACTAAAACTAGAATGCGTTTCGTGAACGAACTGCGAGAGTGTGCTTGCTCTGTGACAGAGAGAACAAGTGCCAATGAATTAACATGTATTTACATCTACTCAATCAGTGTAGTGGGGCCTTCTTCCAATATATTTTAGCAAGCAACCAAGCTCAACCATTATATTTTGGCTCCACTGACGTTTAGACATATGAGGGTATCTTTGTTGTTCTGTTTTTGTTTGTTTGTTTGCTTGTTAGTGTGCTTGCCCGAAGGGAAGCACAGTATTGTTATCGTCAAGTTTTCTTTATTTCTTTATTTATTTATTTATTCCGTACGTTTTTCTTGCAGCTAACTACTCCTCGCCCGATTGAGCTAGAGACGCCATTCAAACATCAAAACGTCCGGCCCGATCCGGTGCAAGCTGCTATGACTTTTCGTGGCGGTACTCCTTGTCACTCCTTTTTTATTCCATTTTTTCATCCCCTTTTTCTCTCATTGACTAACATGGGGAAGGTTGAGCCATTGTGACGTCACCCGCTCTATCAGTCGTTCTCCATTCAACTGTAGGAATATTAAGAGACACCTTCCAGGGCTCTACAGTGCGAGTATTTCACTCGCATAAATAGGTACGTGCAAACTTGAAAAATAATTTACAAGCACAGTGTGCGAGTGACAGACAGTTGTCAATACGGCGCCAAAAAGTGAAGCATTCCATTGATTTCACATGGAAACAACTGACAGGGTCGCGACTCCAGGGTTTTCGACGGGACCTGCGACGGGACCAACAGCAGCAGCAGCATAATCATCATCTGGATTTACTGACATTTTCGGTATATATAAACACATAATATCAATTGGTAACTGGTGTGTTGTATCCTGTTTATGTCTGATACTTTATAAACATTTATGTTTTACGTTAACTTATTACACTAGGCAGCAGTATTGTGAAGTAGAGCTAGAAAGGCTTTGCTAGCTCCCATATTGTAGCTCACACCAGCAACTGCTCAATTTAGGACAGAAAGGAGTTTGGTAAATTAGCTTGTAACTGTCAATGATAACTAGTTATTAGAATATATTAGCCAACGTTAAGTTGACTTCAAAGGGGCAGTCGAGTGTTTAGGTTGTGTCAGCTAGCTTGGAAAGCTAGCTAATAATTTGATTGAAGCTTCACGTTAGCCTCTGTAAACGTTTAGCTAGCTAACGTTAGCTAACTATGAGGTAGCATATCCCAAGTAACTTGTTGTGACCGATAGCGTGAGTTAACATTAACCCGTGTCCTGGGAGTAATGATTCATGAGAGACCTTGAATCATTAGGTTAACTGAAAAACGTTTGAGGATGTACACACAGCGTAGCTGTTGTAGTGTGCTCAGTTTTCGAAAACTAGACTGAAACTAAGAAGGATAACTATGACTAAATGTGACTAAAACTAATATGCACTGAATCTAAAATAGCTGCTGAATCTAAAATAGCTGCCAAAATGAACACTGAGATGTATTAATTTTGGCAGCTATTTTAGATTCAGTCTTAAGACAAAAATGCATATTAGTTTTAGTCACATTTAGTCATAGTTATCCTTCTTAGTTTCAGAAGAGGTTTTTCATGGTTGCTAGCTCTAATCAGATGTACTATAGGCTTATAAGAGAAGACTAACTTTTTATGCCAACGAACACCAATAACTAGAACTAATTTGACAGACTATAAACCAATGTGATACACGTGCTCTCTAGCTATACAGTAAAAGTGTTGCTTACGTTTGATACTAGACCTACAGTCTAACTCTAACTGCATTAAGTCTAACATATAGGCCTATCTTACAATAAACTTTAAGTAAAGCTGGCTATGTAACCGCATTCATTCCAATATTGTTGCAGAGATGTTTCCTTTTACCAAGATAACAATTTCAACAATTCACTTAGCTCAGTAAGTCAGTATAACGAGACTCTGGAACTATTAGGCTATGACCAAATGTAACACACTAGACCCTTTCACAATAAACAAGCAAACAAACAAACAAAAACAGAACAACAAAGATACCCTCATATGTCTAAACGTCAGTGGAGCCAAAATATAATGGTTGAGCTTGGTTGCTTGCTAAAATATATTGGAAGAAGGCCCCACTACACTGATTGAGTAGATGTAAATACATGTTAATTCATTGGCACTTGTTCTCTCTGTCACAGAGCAAGCACACTCTCGCAGTTCGTTCACGAAACGCATTCTAGTTAGTGTGCTTGCCCGAAGGGAAGCACAGTATTGTTATCGTCAAGTTTTCTTTATTTCTTTATTTATTTATTTATTCCGTACGTTTTTCTTGCAGCTAACTACTCCTCGCCCGATTGAGCTAGAGACGCCATTCAAACACCAAAACGTCCGGCCCGATCCGGTGCAAGCTGCTATGACTTTTCGTGGCGGTACTCCTTGTCACTCCTTTTTTATTCCATTTTTTCATCCCCTTTTTCTCTCATTGACTAACATGGGGAAGGTTGAGCCATTGTGACGTCACCCGCTCTATCAGTCGTTCTCCATTCAACTGTAGGAATATTAAGAGACACCTTCCAGGGCTCTACAGTGCGAGTATTTCACTCGCATAAATAGGTACGTGCAAACTTGAAAAATAATTTACAAGCACAGTGTGCGAGTGACAGACAGTTGTCAATACGGCGCCAAAAAGTGAAGCATTCCATTGATTTCACATGGAAACAACTGACAGGGTCGCGACTCCAGGGTTTTCGACGGGACCTGCGACGGGACCAACAGCAGCAGCAGCATAATCATCATCTGGATTTACTGACATTTTCGGTATATATAAACACATAATATCAATTGGTAACTGGTGTGTTGTATCCTGTTTATGTCTGATACTTTATAAACATTTATGTTTTACGTTAACTTATTACACTAGGCAGCAGTATTGTGAAGTAGAGCTAGAAATGGCTTTGCTAGCTCCCATATTGTAGCTCACACCAGCAACTGCTCAATTTAGGACAGAAAGGAGTTTGGTAAATTAGCTTGTAACTGTCAATGATAACTAGTTATTAGAATATATTAGCCAACGTTAAGTTGACTTCAAAGGGGCAGTCGAGTGTTTAGGTTGTGTCAGCTAGCTTGGAAAGCTAGCTAATCATTTTTGATTGAAGCTTCACGTTAGCCTCTGTAAACGTTTAGCTAGCTAACGTTAGCTAACTATGAGGTAGCATATCCCAAGTAACTTGTTGTGACCGATAGCGTGAGTTAACATTAACCCGTGTCCTGGGAGTAATGATTCATGAGAGACCTTGAATCATTAGGTTAACTGAAAAACGTTTGAGGATGTACACACAGCGTAGCTGTTGTAGTGTGCTCAGTTTTCGAAAACTAGACTGAAACTAAGAAGGATAACTATGACTAAATGTGACTAAAACTAATATGCACTGAATCTAAAATAGCTGCTGAATCTAAAATAGCTGCCAAAATGAACACTGAGATGTATTAATTTTGGCAGCTATTTTAGATTCAGTCTTAAGACAAAAATGCATATTAGTTTTAGTCACATTTAGTCATAGTTATCCTTCTTAGTTTCAGAAGAGGTTTTTCATGGTTGCTAGCTCTAATCAGATGTACTATAGGCTTATAAGAGAAGACTAACTTTTTATGCCAACGAACACCAATAACTAGAACTAATTTGACAGACTATAAACCAATGTGATACACGTGCTCTCTAGCTATACAGTAAAAGTGTTGCTTACGTTTGATACTAGACCTACAGTCTAACTCTAACTGCATTAAGTCTAACATATAGGCCTATCTTACAATAAACTTTAAGTAAAGCTGGCTATGTAACCGCATTCATTCCAATATTGTTGCAGAGATGTTTCCTTTTACCAAGATAACAATTTCAACAATTCACTTAGCTCAGTAAGTCAGTATAACGAGACTCTGGAACTATTAGGCTATGACCAAATGTAACACACTAGACCCTTTCACAATAAACAAGCAAACAAACAAACAAAAACAGAACAACAAAGATACCCTCATATGTCTAAACGTCAGTGGAGCCAAAATATAATGGTTGAGCTTGGTTGCTTGCTAAAATATATTGGAAGAAGGCCCCACTACACTGATTGAGTAGATGTAAATACATGTTAATTCATTGGCACTTGTTCTCTCTGTCACAGAGCAAGCACACTCTCGCAGTTCGTTCACGAAACGCATTCTAGTTAGTGTGCTTGCCCGAAGGGAAGCACAGTATTGTTATCGTCAAGTTTTCTTTATTTCTTTATTTATTTATTTATTCCGTACGTTTTTCTTGCAGCTAACTACTCCTCGCCCGATTGAGCTAGAGACGCCATTCAAACACCAAAACGTCTAGCCCGATCCGGTGCAAGCTGCTATGACTTTTCGTGGCGGTACTCCTTGTCACTCCTTTTTTATTCCATTTTTTCATCCCCTTTTTCTCTCATTGACTAACATGGGGAAGGTTGAGCCATTGTGACGTCACCCGCTCTATCAGTCGTTCTCCATTCAACTGTAGGAATATTAAGAGACACCTTCCAGGGCTCTACAGTGCGAGTATTTCACTCGCATAAATAGGTACGTGCAAACTTGAAAAATAATTTACAAGCACAGTGTGCGAGTGACAGACAGTTGTCAATACGGCGCCAAAAAGTGAAGCATTCCATTGATTTCACATGGAAACAACTGACAGGGTCGCGACTCCAGGGTTTTCGACGGGACCTGCGACGGGACCAACAGCAGCAGCAGCATAATCATCATCTGGATTTACTGACATTTTCGGTATATATAAACACATAATATCAATTGGTAACTGGTGTGTTGTATCCTGTTTATGTCTGATACTTTATAAACATTTATGTTTTACGTTAACTTATTACACTAGGCAGCAGTATTGTGAAGTAGAGCTAGAAATGGCTTTGCTAGCTCCCATATTGTAGCTCACACCAGCAACTGCTCAATTTAGGACAGAAAGGAGTTTGGTAAATTAGCTTGTAACTGTCAATGATAACTAGTTATTAGAATATATTAGCCAACGTTAAGTTGACTTCAAAGGGGCAGTCGAGTGTTTAGGTTGTGTCAGCTAGCTTGGAAAGCTAGCTAATCATTTTTGATTGAAGCTTCACGTTAGCCTCTGTAAACGTTTAGCTAGCTAACGTTAGCTAACTATGAGGTAGCATATCCCAAGTAACTTGTTGTGACCGATAGCGTGAGTTAACATTAACCCGTGTCCTGGGAGTAATGATTCATGAGAGACCTTGAATCATTAGGTTAACTGAAAAACGTTTGAGGATGTACACACAGCGTAGCTGTTGTAGTGTGCTCAGTTTTCGAAAACTAGACTGAAACTAAGAAGGATAACTATGACTAAATGTGACTAAAACTAATATGCACTGAATCTAAAATAGCTGCTGAATCTAAAATAGCTGCCAAAATGAACACTGAGATGTATTAATTTTGGCAGCTATTTTAGATTCAGTCTTAAGACAAAAATGCATATTAGTTTTAGTCACATTTAGTCATAGTTATCCTTCTTAGTTTCAGAAGAGGTTTTTCATGGTTGCTAGCTCTAATCAGATGTACTATAGGCTTATAAGAGAAGACTAACTTTTTATGCCAACGAACACCAATAACTAGAACTAATTTGACAGACTATAAACCAATGTGATACACGTGCTCTCTAGCTATACAGTAAAAGTGTTGCTTACGTTTGATACTAGACCTACAGTCTAACTCTAACTGCATTAAGTCTAACATATAGGCCTATCTTACAATAAACTTTAAGTAAAGCTGGCTATGTAACCGCATTCATTCCAATATTGTTGCAGAGATGTTTCCTTTTACCAAGATAACAATTTCAACAATTAACTTAGCTCAGTAAGTCAGTATAACGAAACTCTGAGATGCCCTCATATGTCTAAACGTCAGTGGAGCCAAAAAATAATGGTTGAGCTTGGTTTCTTTCTAAAATATATTGGAAGAAGGCCCCAATACACTGATTGAGTAGATGTAAATACATGTTAATTCATAGGCACTTGTTCTCTCTGTCACAGAGCAAGCACACTCTCGCAGTTCGTTCACGAAACGCATTCTAGTTAGTGTGCTTGCCCGAAGGGAAGCACAGTATTGTTATCGTCAAGTTTTCTTTATTTCTTTATTAGTGTGCTTGCCCGAAGGGAAGCACAGTATTGTTATCGTCAAGTTTTCTTTATTTATTTATTTATTTATTCCGTACGTTTTTCTTGCAGCTAACTACTCCTCGCCTGATTGAGCTAGAGACGCCATTCAAACACCAAAACGTCCAGCTCGATCCGGTGTAAGCTGCTATGACTTTTCGTGGCGGTACCCCTTGGCAATCCTTTTTTATCCCTCTTTTTCATCCCCTTTTTTCTCCATAGACTTGCATGGCAGAGCTCTGCCATTATGACGTCATAATAGGGTCATTAAACTGGCCTGCAGCTGTGCTTCTCACTGACACCGCCAAATCCAAGGAACGTCATTTTCTCTGTCCCTCTCAATTCAACTTTGAAAAAGAATAAGAGGAACCGTATTTCTCTGTCCCTCTCAATTCAACTTTGAGAAAGAATAAGAGTAACTACAGTTTCTAACCTAGCTACCGTATTTCCACTTCGTTAAGGTGAGTTGAATGGAAGCATTTTCAGTGTACTGACTGAAATTTTAATGGAAACTGATAGTTAGCCGTAGCAGCTAACATATAAATTAACGTTACGTTAACGTTGGAGACGACATTTTCCGTAATTCAAGTTGTGAAGTAAACCTTTGAAGTAATTCATGAATTTAGTTGTGTGGATATAGTGAACTAAGGCTTGTATTCCCACTACGGTAACGTTAGCTGTGTTAAGCAGAGCTATCCTAGCTGTGTTAAGCAACTGTAACATCTGAGTACGGGGCTAAAGGCTAACTAACACTACGTAACGGGAGTATCCACTGGCAGTTTCAGCTAGCCGTAACGGGGGATCATTTTCCTTAATTCAAGTTGTTAAGTAAACCTGTGAAGTAATTCATGAATTTAGTTGTGTGGTCAAGTGAGCTAAGGCTTGTATTCCTACTACGGTAACGTTAGCTATCCTAGCTGTGCGGGGCTATGCAAAGGTTGCTTATACTGAAAGAATGGTTAACTTGTTGTGGCCGATAGCGTGAGTTAACATTAACCCGTGTCCTGGGAGTAATGATTCATGAGAGACCTTGAATCATTAGGTTAACTGAAAAACGTTTGAGGATGTAGCTGTTGTAGTGTGCTCAGTTTTCGAAAACTAGACTGAAACTAAGAAGGATAACTATGACTAAATGTGACTAAAACTAATATGCACTGAATCTAAAATAGCTGCTGAATCTAAAATAGCTGCCAAAATGAACACTGAGATGTATTCATTTTGGCAGCTATTTTAGATTCAGTCTTAAGACAAAAATGCATATTAGTTTTAGTCACATTTAGTCATAGTTATCCTTCTTAGTTTCAGAAGAGGTTTTTCATGGTTGCTAGCTCTAATCAGATGTACTATAGGCTTATAAGAGAAGACTAACTTTTTATGCCAACGAACACCAATAACTAGAACTAATTTGACAGACTATAAACCAATGTGATACACGTGCTCTCTAGCTATACAGTAAAAGTGTTGCTTACGTTTGATACTAGACCTACAGTCTAACTCTAACTGCATTAAGTCTAACATATAGGCCTATCTTACAATAAACTTTAAGTAAAGCTGGCTATGTAACCGCATTCATTCCAATATTGTTGCAGAGATGTTTCCTTTTACCAAGATAGCAATTTCAACAATTCACTTAGCTCAGTAAGCCAGTATAACGAAACTCTGAGATACCCTCATATGTCTAAATGTCAGTGGAGCCAAAATATAATGGTTGAGCTTGGTTGCTTGCTAAAATATATTGGAAGAAGGCCCCACTACACTGATTGAGTAGATGTAAATACATGTTAATTCATAGGCACTTGTTCTCTCTGTCACAGAGCAAGCACACTCTCGCAGTTCGTTCACGAAACGCATTCTAGTTTATTTATTTATTCCGTACGTTTTTCTTGCAGCTAACTACTCCTCGCCCGATTGAGCTAGAGACGCCATTCAAACACCAAAACGTCCGGCCCGATCCGGTGCAAGCTGCTATGACTTTTCGTGGCGGTACTCCTTGTCACTCCTTTTTTATTCCATTTTTTCATCCCCTTTTTCTCTCATTGACTAACATGGGGAAGGTTGAGCCATTGTGACGTCACCCGCTCTATCAGTCGTTCTCCATTCAACTGTAGGAATATTAAGAGACAACTTCCAGGGCTCTACAGTGCGAGTATTTCACTCGCATAAATAGGTACGTGCAAACTTGAAAAATAATTTACAAGCACAGTGTGCGAGTGACAGACAGTTGTCAATACGGCGCCAAAAAGTGAAGCATTCCATTGATTTCACATGGAAACAACTGACAGGGTCGCGACTCCAGGGTTTTCGACGGGACCTGCGACGGGACCAACAGCAGCAGCAGCATAATCATCATCTGGATTTACTGACATTTTCGGTATATATAAACACATAATATCAATTGGTAACTGGTGTGTTGTATCCTGTTTATGTCTGATACTTTATAAACATTTATGTTTTACGTTAACTTATTACACTAGGCAGCAGTATTGTGAAGTAGAGCTAGAAATGGCTTTGCTAGCTCCCATATTGTAGCTCACACCAGCAACTGCTCAATTTAGGACAGAAAGGAGTTTGGTAAATTAGCTTGTAACTGTCAATGATATGATTCTAGTTATTATAATATATTAGCCAACGTTAAGTTGACTTCAAAGGGGCAGTCGAGTGTTTAGGTTGTGTCAGCTAGCTTGGAAAGCTAGCTAATCATTTTTGATTGAAGCTTCACGTTAGCCTCTGTAAACTTTTAGCTAGCTAACGTTAGCTAACTATGAGGTAGCATATCCCAAGTAACTTGTTGTGACCGATAGCGTGAGTTAACATTAACCCGTGTCCTGGGAGTAATGATTCATGAGAGACCTTGAATCATTAGGTTAACTGAAAAACGTTTGAGGATGTACACACAGCGTAGCTGTTGTAGTGTGCTCAGTTTTCGAAAACTAGACTGAAACTAAGAAGGATAACTATGACTAAATGTGACTAAAACTAATATGCACTGAATCTAAAATAGCTGCTGAATCTAAAATAGCTGCCAAAATGAACACTGAGATGTATTAATTTTGGCAGCTATTTTAGATTCAGTCTTAAGACAAAAATGCATATTAGTTTTAGTCACATTTAGTCATAGTTATCCTTCTTAGTTTCAGAAGAGGTTTTTCATGGTTGCTAGCTCTAATCAGATGTACTATAGGCTTATAAGAGAAGACTAACTTTTTATGCCAACGAACACCAATAACTAGAACTAATTTGACAGACTATAAACCAATGTGATACACGTGCTCTCTAGCTATACAGTAAAAGTGTTGCTTACGTTTGATACTAGACCTACAGTCTAACTCTAACTGCATTAAGTCTAACATATAGGCCTATCTTACAATAAACTTTAAGTAAAGCTGGCTATGTAACCGCATTCATTCCAATATTGTTGCAGAGATGTTTCCTTTTACCAAGATAACAATTTCAACAATTCACTTAGCTCAGTAAGTCAGTATAACGAGACTCTGGAACTATTAGGCTATGACCAAATGTAACACACTAGACCCTTTCACAATAAACAAGCAAACAAACAAACAAAAACAGAACAACAAAGATACCCTCATATGTCTAAACGTCAGTGGAGCCAAAATATAATGGTTGAGCTTGGTTGCTTGCTAAAATATATTGGAAGAAGGCCCCACTACACTGATTGAGTAGATGTAAATACATGTTAATTCATAGGCACTTGTTCTCTCTGTCACAGAGCAAGCACACTCTCGCAGTTCGTTCACGAAACGCATTCTAGTTAGTGTGCTTGCCCGAAGGGAAGCACAGTATTGTTATCGTCAAGTTTTCTTTATTTATTCCGTACGTTTTTCTTGCAGCTAACTACTCCTCGCCCGATTGAGCTAGAGACGCCATTCAAACACCAAAACGTCCGGCCCGATCCGGTGCAAGCTGCTATGACTTTTCGTGGCGATACTCTTTGCCACTCCTTTTTTATCCCTCTTTTTCATCCCCTTTTTCTCTCATTGACTAACATGGGGAAGGTTGAGCCATTGTGACGTCACCCACTAAGGCGAAGCTCTGTATTCTCCTGTAACGGCAGTTGACGGCCAGCGACGACCAGCATACAATCGTGGATATAAACACTAGAAATGCTGTTGCTGAACTTCATCTACACACCTGATTTAATTCTTTAAGCCTTATTGGACATATTTTTATCTTAAAAGCTATATATATATTTGTATTTAACTATTTTGAGAAATGATAACGTTATTACGTGATGTGCCTTCGCTGCAGAACAGGATGGTATAAGAGAAAGAGAGCGGAGATTCTCCTAACTAGCTGGCTAATGTAGCCATCCCATTTAAGCTATTCATATTACCGCTAAGCTATTTGTGACATTGGTAATTATACAGTATAATTTGTTACATTTCACTCTCAATTTTTCCCGCTACAAACTGCTTAGTATTCCACGTTGTAGCCTTCTCTAATCACTCGATTACCTCAGCCAGCCAGATTGGCAAAATGACAGCACCGAGAGGTCCACGTATGTTTACCCTGGAGAGAGCAGTAGTGCTTTGCCAAATTGAGCCAGAGATTTTCGAGTCGAATGACAACGAAACTAATGTAAGTTGTAAAATGAATGTTGATGGATAACAACCTAAATCTGAGCCATAGTTGCCAACTCTGGCATCTACAACATTTCTGATTAGCTAATAGCCTACACATAGCCTCTTACTCTATAAAACATTAAAGCAAATATGGCGATTATTATTTACCTTATCTGCTGGTAACCATAGAAGATCGTGAAGTAGGCCTACTAGTGATTTGAGTCCAAGCCCATATGTATTGTAGATGAGGTAATCCACTTGGTGCTAACAAGCACATCAAAACTCCAGTCAAAACGATGGTCTGTCGACAACGCAGATTTCGCTAATATGTTTATCCTACTTGTAACTTGTTGGTTGCTAGAAAGCTCTCTGAACATATGACCGGTCTTACTTGTTAGTACACAGAGTATTCCTATTTTATGGACTGCATGGCTTATGAACAAAGCTCATGTAAAGTGACATTTCTAGTAACGTAATCTTGGAATGTGGCCTGGCTCACGTCGCTGTCATTCTTCCACACTGTCAGTGGACGAGCGTTGGCTCACTGTAGATTCACTTTGTTTGCGTTATTTCAGTGTAGTATTTATTTATATATTTAATTTTGCAATTAGGCTATATAGGCTGTCAAAAAGGTGTTGTATCGCTATGGCAGGGTTACATGAAGTAAATATGAATGTAATAGACTACTTTGTGCTACTGAATAATGCAGCTGAGATAATAAAGTCTTTGGAAGATGTTTTGTGTCATGTCTATAGGTTTATGTCTGTAAATGTGAAATGGTTAGTGGTAGGCCTACATCTCATGGCATTTCAATATATTTCTAGTTTAGTGAGCTACACTTTAGATATTTTCTGAGAGTCTTCGAGTTTAGCTGCCCCCTCCTTATATGGATAAAACATATAACAAGCCAGACATCACTGTTGAGAGAGAACTGCATTAAGTCTAACATATAGGCCTATCTTACAATAAACTTTAAGTAAAGCTGGCTATGTAACCGCATTCATTCCAATATTGTTGCAGAGATGTTTCCTTTTACCAAGATAACAATTTCAACAATTCACTTAGCTCAGTAAGTCAGTATAACGAAACTCTGGAACTATTAGGCTATGACCAAATGTAACACACTAGACCCTTTCACAATAAACAAGCAAACAAACAAACAAAAACTGAACAACAAAGATACCCTCATATGTCTAAACGTCAGTGGAGCCAAAATATAATGGTTGAGCTTGGTTGCTTGCTAAAATATATTGGAAGAAGGCCCCACTACACTGATTGAGTAGATGTAAATACATGTTAATTCATTGGCACTTGTTCTCTCTGTCACAGAGCAAGCACACTCTCGCAGTTCGTTCACGAAACGCATTCTAGTTTATTTATTTATTTATTCCGTACGTTTTTCTTGCAGCTAACTACTCCTTGCCCGATTGAGCTAGAGACGCCATTCAAACACCAAAACGTCCGGCCCGATCCGGTTCAAGCTGCTATGACTTTTCGTGGCGGTACTCCTTGTCACTCCTTTTTTATTCCATTTTTTCATCCCCCTTTTCTCTCATTGACTAACATGGGGAAGGTTGAGCCATTGTGACGTCACCCGCTCTATCAGTCGTTCTCCATTCAACTGTAGGAATATTAAGAGACACCTTCCAGGGCTCTACAGTGCGAGTATTTCACTCGCATAAATAGTTACGTGCAAACTTGAAAAATAATTTACAAGCACAGTGTGCGAGTGACAGACAGTTGTCAATACGGCGCCAAAAAGTGAAGCATTCCATTGATTTCACATGGAAACAACTGACAGGGTCGCGACTCCAGGGTTATCGACGGGACCAACAGCAGCAGCAGCATAATCATCATCTGGATTTACTGACATTTTCGGTATATATAAACACATAATATCAATTGGTAACTGGTGTGTTGTATCCTGTTTATGTCTGATACTTTATAAACATTTAAGTTTTACGTTAACTTATTACACTAGGCAGCAGTATTGTGAAGTAGAGCTAGAAATGGCTTTGCTAGCTCCCATATTGTAGCTCACACCAGCAACTGCTCAATTTAGGACAGAAAGGAGTTTTGTAAATTAGCTTGTAACTGTCAATGATAACTAGTTATTAGAATATATTAGCCAACGTTAAGTTGACTTCAAAGGGGCAGTCGAGTGTTTAGGTTGTGTCAGCTAGCTTGGAAAGCTAGCTAATCATTTTTGATTGAAGCTTCACGTTAGCCTCTGTAAACGTTTAGCTAGCTAACGTTAGCTAACTATGAGGTAGCATATCCCAAGTAACTTGTTGTGACCGATAGCGTGAGTTAACATTAACCCGTGTCCTGGGAGTAATGATTCATGAGAGACCTTGAATCATTAGGTTAACTGAAAAACGTTTGAGGATGTACACACAGCGTAGCTGTTGTAGTGTGCTCAGTTTTCGAAAACTAGACTGAAACTAAGAAGGATAACTATGACTAAATGTGACTAAAACTAATATGCACTGAATCTAAAATAGCTGCTGAATCTAAAATAGCTGCCAAAATGAACACTGAGATGTATTAATTTTGGCAGCTATTTTAGATTCAGTCTTAAGACAAAAATGCATATTAGTTTTAGTCACATTTAGTCATAGTTATCCTTCTTAGTTTCAGAAGAGGTTTTTCATGGTTGCTAGCTCTAATCAGATGTACTATAGGCTTATAAGAGAAGACTAACTTTTTATGCCAACGAACACCAATAACTAGAACTAATTTGACAGACTATAAACCAATGTGATACACGTGCTCTCTAGCTATACAGTAAAAGTGTTGCTTACGTTTGATACTAGACCTACAGTCTAACTCTAACTGCATTAAGTCTAACATATAGGCCTATCTTACAATAAACTTTAAGTAAAGCTGGCTATGTAACCGCATTCATTCCAATATTGTTGCAGAGATGTTTCCTTTTACCAAGATAACAATTTCAACAATTCACTTAGCTCAGTAAGTCAGTATAACGAGACTCTGGAACTATTAGGCTATGACCAAATGTAACACACTAGACCCTTTCACAATAAACTAGAATGCGTTTCGTGAACGAACTGCGAGAGTGTGCTTGCTCTGTGACAGAGAGAACAAGTGCCAATGAATTAACATGTATTTACATCTACTCAATCAGTGTAGTGGGGCCTTCTTCCAATATATTTTAGCAAGCAACCAAGCTCAACCATTATATTTTGGCTCCACTGACGTTTAGACATATGAGGGTATCTTTGTTGTTCTGTTTTTGTTTGTTTGTTTGCTTGTTTATTGTGAAAGGGTCTAGTGTGTTACATTTGGTCATAGCCTAATAGTTCCAGAGTCTCGTTATACTGACTTACTGAGCTAAGTGAATTGTTGAAATTGTTATCTTGGTAAAAGGAAACATCTCTGCAACAATATTGGAATGAATGCGGTTACATAGCCAGCTTTACTTAAAGTTTATTGTAAGATAGGCCTATATGTTACTAATATGCATTTTTGTCTTAAGACTGAATCTAAAATAGCTGCCAAAATTAATACATCTCAGTGTTCATTTTGGCAGCTATTTTAGATTCAGCAGCTATTTTAGATTCAGTGCATATTAGTTTTAGTCACATTTAGTCATAGTTATCCTTCTTAGTTTCAGTCTAGTTTTCGAAAACTGAGCACACTACAACAGCTACGCTGTGTGTACATCCTCAAACGTTTTTCAGTTAACCTAATGATTCAAGGTCTCTCATGAATCATTACTCCCAGGACACGGGTTAATGTTAACTCACGCTATCGGTCACAACAAGTTACTTGGGATATGCTACCTCATAGTTAGCTAACGTTAGCTAGCTAAACGTTTACAGAGGCTAACGTGAAGCTTCAATCAAATTATTAGCTAGCTTTCCAAGCTAGCTGACACAACCTAAACACTCGACTGCCCCTTTGAAGTCAACTTAACGTTGGCTAATATATTCTAATAACTAGTTATCATTGACAGTTACAAGCTAATTTACCAAACTCCTTTCTGTCCTAAATTGAGCAGTTGCTGGTGTGAGCTACAATATGGGAGCTAGCAAAGCCTTTCTAGCTCTACTTCACAATACTGCTGCCTAGTGTAATAAGTTAACGTAAAACATAAATGTTTATAAAGTATCAGACATAAACAGGATACAACACACCAGTTACCAATTGATATTATGTGTTTATATATACCGAAAATGTCAGTAAATCCAGATGATGATTATGCTGCTGCTGCTGTTGGTCCCGTCGCAGGTCCCGTCGAAAACCCTGGAGTCGCGACCCTGTCAGTTGTTTCCATGTGAAATCAATGGAATGCTTCACTTTTTGGCGCCGTATTGACAACTGTCTGTCACTCGCACACTGTGCTTGTAAATTATTTTTCAAGTTTGCACGTACCTATTTATGCGAGTGAAATACTCGCACTGTAGAGCCCTGGAAGGTGTCTCTTAATATTCCTACAGTTGAATGGAGAACGACTGATAGAGCGGGTGACGTCACAATGGCTCAACCTTCCCCATGTTAGTCAATGAGAGAAAAAGGGGATGAAAAAATGGAATAAAAAAGGAGTGACAAGGAGTACCGCCACGAAAAGTCATAGCAGCTTGCACCGGATCGGGCCGGACGTTTTGATGTTTGAATGGCGTCTCTAGCTCAATCGGGCGAGGAGTAGTTAGCTGCAAGAAAAACGTACGGAATAAATAAATAAATAAAGAAATAAAGAAAACTTGACGATAACAATACTGTGCTTCCCTTCGGGCAAGCACACTAATAAACTAGAATGCGTTTCGTGAACGAACTGCGAGAGTGTGCTTGCTCTGTGACAGAGAGAACAAGTGCCAATGAATTAACATGTATTTACATCTACTCAATCAGTGTAGTGGGGCCTTCTTCCAATATATTTTAGCAAGCAACCAAGCTCAACCATTATATTTTGGCTCCACTGACGTTTAGACATATGAGGGTATCTTTGTTGTTCTGTTTTTGTTTGTTTGTTTGCTTGTTTATTGTGAAAGGGTCTAGTGTGTTACATTTGGTCATAGCCTAATAGTTCCAGAGTTTAAGTGAATTGTTGAAATTGTTATCTTGGTAAAAGGAAACATCTCTGCAACAATATTGGAATGAATGCGGTTACATAGCCAGCTTTACTTAAAGTTTATTGTAAGATAGGCCTATATGTTAGACTTAATGCAGTTCTCTCTCAACAGTGATGTCTGGCTTGTTATATGTTTTATCCATATAAGGAGGGGGCAGCTAAACTCGAAGACTCTCAGAAAATATCTAAAGTGTAGCTCACTAAACTAGAAATATATTGAAATGCCATGAGATGTAGGCCTACCACTAACCATTTCACATTTACAGACATAAACCTATAGACATGACACAAAACATCTTCCAAAGACTTTATTATCTCAGCTGCATTATTCAGTAGCACAAAGTAGTCTATTACATTCATATTTACTTCATGTAACCCTGCCATAGCGATACAACACCTTTTTGACAGCCTATATAGCCTAATTGCAAAATTAAATATATAAATAAATACTACACTGAAATAACGCAAACAAAGTGAATCTACAGTGAGCCAACGCTCGTCCACTGACAGTGTGGAAGAATGACAGCGACGTGAGCCAGGCCACATTCCAAGATTACGTTACTAGAAATGTCACTTTACATGAGCTTTGTTCATAAGCCATGCAGTCCATAAAATAGGAATACTCTGTGTACTAACAGTATAGTAAGACCGGTCATATGTTCAGAGAGCTTTCTAGCAACCAACAAGTTACAAGTAGGATAAACATATTAGCGAAATCTGCGTTGTCGACAGACCATCGTTTTGACTGGAGTTTTGATGTGCTTGTTAGAACCAAGTGGATTACCTCATCTACAATACATATGGGCTTGGACTCAAATCACTAGGCCTACTTCACGATCTTCTATGGTTACCAGCAGATAAGGTAAATAATAATCGCCATATTTGCTTTAATGTTTTATAGAGTAAGAGGCTATGTGTAGGCTATTAGCTAATCAGAAATGTTGTAGATGCCAGAGTTGGCAACTATGGCTCAGATTTAGGTTGTTATCCATCAACATTCATTTTACAACTTACATTAGTTTCGTTGTCATTCGACTCGAAAATCTCTGGCTCAATTTGGCAAAGCACTACTGCTCTCTCCAGGGTAAACATACGTGGACCTCTCGGTGCTGTCATTTTGCCAATCTGGCTGGCTGAGGTAATCGAGTGATTAGAGAAGGCTACAAAGTGGAATACTAAGCAGTTTGTAGCGGGAAAAATTGAGAGTGAAATGTAACAAATTATACTGTATAATTACCAATGTCACAAATAGCTTAGCGGTAATATGAATAGCTTAAATGGGATGGCTACATTAGCCAGCTAGTTAGGAGAATCTCCGCTCTCTTTCTCTTATACCATCCTGTTCTGCAGCGAAGGCACATCACGTAATAACGTTATCATTTCTCAAAATAGTTAAATACAAATATATATAGCTTTTAAGATAAAAATATGTCCAATAAGGCTTAAAGAATTAAATCAGGTGTGTAGATGAAGTTCAGCAACAGCATTTCTAGTGTTTATATCCATGATTGTATGCTGGTCGTCGCTGGCCGTCAACTGCCGTTACAGGAGAATACAGAGCTTCGCCTTAGTGGGTGACGTCACAATGGCTCAACCTTCCCCATGTTAGTCAATGAGAGAAAAAGGGGATGAAAAAAAGGAATAAAAAAGGAGTGGCAAAGAGTATCGCCACGAAAAGTCATAGCAGCTTGCACCGGATCGGGCCGGACGTTTTGGTGTTTGAATGGCGTCTCTAGCTCAATCGGGCGAGGAGTAGTTAGCTGCAAGAAAAACGTACGGAATAAATAAATAAAGAAAACTTGACGATAACAATACTGTGCTTCCCTTCGGGCAAGCACACTAATAAAGAAAACTTGACGATAACAATACTGTGCTTCCCTTCGGGCAAGCACACTAATAAAATCAATCATCAAAAACTACTTAGAGATCAATGACACTGGGGAAGTAGACCCAATTATATTGTGGGAGGGAATGAAAGCTGTTCTGAGAGGGGAAATTATATCTTTTGCCTCATATAAAAAAAAAGAAAGGAAGAAAAGAGCAAAGGAACTAGAGCGATCAATTAAGACATTAGAATTTAAGCATAAGGAGACAGGATGTAGCTCTGATTTGAAATCTCTAAATAAACTTAGAAATGAACTGGATAGGCTATTGACTATGGAAGCAGAAAAAGCTCTGATTTTTACAAAACAGAAATACTATGACAGTGGGGCAAAAGCAATGAAAAACTTGGCCTATAAATTAAAAAAAACAACAGGAAAAATCAAATGTAGTAGCAATTAAAAATCAAACAAGGGGAGTAATTGTTAAAGGCAAGAGTGATATTGCACGAGAATTTGCAAACTATTATGCACAACTGTATAGTTCAGACAATAATTTATGTCGGCAAAGTGAAGTTAAAGAATACCTATCTGGAATAAGCTTACCACAAGTAACTGAAGAACAAAATGCAAACTTGATCGTACCGATTACCCTAGAAGAGATCATGGTGGTGATAAAAAAGTTGAGACGGGGAAAATGCCCAGGAAATGATGGATTTACAGGAGAATTTTTTTCTGAATTTAGTAAAGAGTTATTGCCAGTTTTGGAGAAAGCCTTCAATTGGGCATTAGATCGCAGTCAATGGGCAAATACGTGGTGTAACTCCATAGTCACAGTCATACATAAAGAAGGGAAAGACCCTACAAGTTGTGGATCCTATAGACCAATAACCTTATTAAATGTGGACCAGAAGCTACTAAGTAGCATTATAGCAAATAGATTAACAAAGATTATCCCACTTATCATAGATCCGGACCAGACTGGCTTCATTCCAGATAGATATTTAGCAGACAGTGTAAGACGAACATTGAATATAATAGACTTCTCAAAGGAAATTAATACCCAAACGCTGATTCTCACTCTGGATGCCGAGAAGGCTTTTGATAGGGTGTCATGGTCCTTTATATTTGAAACTTGCAGGAAATTCGGCTTTCATGATAACTTCATCAAATGGCTTCGAGCTATGTACAGTAGTTCAAAAGCACAGATCAGAGTCAACGGGACTCTGTCTGACAGTTTCGAGCTACGACGAGGGACAAGACAAGGAGATCCCCTATCCCCTTTCATTTTTGCAATCTGTATCGAACCCCTGGCAGCATATATTAGAGAAACTAATGAAATAGAGGGCGTTAAAATAGCAGAGCAAACTCATAAATTAGCTTTATATGCCGACGTGGTTTTATATCTTACAAACTTAGAACAATCACTACCAGCTCTAATGCGCGTCATTGATAACTATGGTAAGGTATCCGGATATAAACTAAATATACAGAAGTGTGAAGCAATGGTTATCGGAGATCCAGTAAACAGAGATTTAAAGAGTAATTATCTATGGCAGTGGGATAGAGACAGAATTAAATACCTGGGAACTGTACTACCACAGAATAACAAACTATTGTACCAGCAGAATTATAAATGTTTGGAGGCACTTATTAGACAGGATATGAATAGGTGGAGATCAGCTATATGCTCTTTGGGTAGAAGAATAGATGCAGTCCGAATGAATGTACTACCCCGTTTTTTGTTTTTATTCCAGACAATACCACTATATTTATGCACAAATACCTTCAAAATTTGGGATACAATGATTGGTAAATTTATATGGGATGATAAAAAACCGAGGGTTAAAATGAAAACCTTGAAAATGGCAAAGGAGAAGGGAGGAGTTGCTCTCCCAAACCTGAAATACTATTATATGGCAGCACAAATGCAGCACATACGAACCTGGTTAAATCATAATTCAGAAGCAAAGTGGAGATGTTTATGTGTCAGGGTCCATTAAAAACTATTCCTTTTTGTACAGATTACCAACGAAAAGCACCAGTAAAAGACAATACATCAATCAGAAATACTTTGGAAATCTGGGCCAGAATTAAAAACACTGTTGAAATAAAGAAAGACTTGGTGGCTCTGAGAGAGATAAAAGAAGATCCCGAATTCATGCCTAATAAAATTGATGAAGCCTTTGATATCTGGGCACAAAAGGGACTGATCATTTTTGGACAGTGCTTGAATGAAAAGGGGATCAAATCATTCGAATCTTTAAGCAAGGAGTATGAGTTGCCACATTCCCACTTCTTCCGATTTCTACAAATAAGAAGCTATATTCAAAGTGAAATTAAAAACAAGACCAGCAGAGACATACATCCATTAGTACAATTTTTGATAAAGAATTATGATAAAATCAAAGTCCCAAATAAAATTTCGGCAGTATATACTATTCTGGAAAATAACTGTGAACATCAAGACACAAAGGCTAAACTGAAATGGGAAGAAGAATTGAATTTAGGCATATCAGAGGACAGCTGGAGGGAAATGAATCAGAATGTTCACACAACTACTGTATCGCCGTATTGGAGAGAATATGCGTGGAAAATACAATCACGATTCTTCATAACACCAGTGCAGCAAGCTAAATACAATAATAAAATAACAACAAACTGCTGGAGGGAATGTGGAGAATCATACGCTAACGTACAACATATATTCTGGTCATGTCCTGTATTGCAAATATTTTGGGAAAAGGTACAGAAAGAAATCTGTCACATTGTAGGATGTGCTGTTGAACTAAACACAGACTATATACTGCTGGGAAAGACCATAGACACACCTCATGAGGAAAAAGATAACTACTTGCTTAGAGTGCTGCGTATAACCGCTTTAAAACAAATCTCCAGACACTGGCTCCAAAAAACCCCGCCCACAATAGAAAAATGGAGGGACACCGCTCAGCAGGTACACGGAATGGAGTATATAACATATAAAATGAGGGGAAACCTCAAAGTATATGAGTTAAGATGGGCCAAGTGGTCAACCTACTATAATTAACTTAATCATAATGATATATCTGTGATTATCCTACTCGTCTATTTTTTATTTATTTTATTTATTCATTCCTTATTATTATTTTTTAATTTTTTTTTCTATCTGTTTTATGTGTCTCTTGTCTCGTTGCTTGCTTATTTTTGTTTGTTTGTTTTTTTGCTTGTTTGTGTATGTTGCTTTATGTGCGTGTCTAGTTTGTTGTAGATGTTGTTGTTGTGTTTTTTGTCTCATTGTTTCATGTGTACATTTGAATGTACAGACACGTGGTGATTCTAAAAAATAAAGTATAAAAACGTCACACTGCACGAAAAGCAAGATTATCGGGCCCGTATACGCTGTGATACAGCCGCGAATGATCACCATTCCTGGCTGATCGCGGACATTCCCCCGAAATATCCGTCTGCCGCATACGAACGGAATTTCCCGGAAAGGAACCTGCGAGGGGAGGGGGGCCGATGTGTTTAGCCTTCTCACCTCCCGCTGACAGAGGTGCGAAATGCTCTTATTAGCATATTGACTGTCAGCAGTCTAGCCACACACACCCTGCTGCAGCCATTGGTTGAAAACGACAAGGAATTGAATTAAAATGTCTTGTGAAGAGACGGAATGAGATTCTGTCTATAGGTCAGCTTTCAACTGCCAAAACGTATCCCCTCCCATTTACAGCTATTGCCCGATAAAAATGAAATTAAAATGTACACGATAATAATTTAATTAATATTCTGTCTTTAGGGTTTTGGTCCGGGGTTATCACATTTCTTGATTCGCCTCCCGTTTTCAGAGTTCTGTCTTTAGGGTTTTGATTTCGGGGGTGTCACGATTCTTGCTTTGCTTTGCCTTTCATTTTCAGAGTTCGAGGGTTGCAATGTACTTTGGAGGCTGTTCCACTTATATTCCGGAGCTTCCTCTCTGTAATGTTTTTG
Organism: Sprattus sprattus; assembly: GCF_963457725.1. Lineage (NCBI taxonomy): Eukaryota > Metazoa > Chordata > Actinopteri > Clupeiformes > Clupeidae > Sprattus > Sprattus sprattus. Next base: position 43,035,031 of record NC_137920.1, read on the forward strand.
AGATTCACTTTTGGCATGTAATCATACAGAGTCAGGCTTACTCTGATATTGAGATAGGCATTTCGCAACTTGGGACATGTTTGCCACTCGTGAATATCTATCCTGTGTCTTTTCAGGTAGATTTTGAAAACTTGCGCGAGCTTCGAACCTGCCCTCTTCAGGTTAATGGTATTGTATACCTGTGTCTAACCGCTTAGCCACATTGCTGGTAAGGATCATGCTCGTCGGTGCGACCAAGTACCTGGTTTATCATTCCTCTCTCCTCTGGCGTATTTCTCTTCTGTTACTGGAGCGTGCGAATTGGGAATTGTTTAGTGGACTTATGTGACGTTTTAATTATGTTCACGTAAAGGCGCCCGAGGCAACCTTAGAAACTTTAGACTCGAATAATAAACGTTCAATTTCTAGTCTTTTTTACACATAGTAAGTTTTAATAACACCATACCATTACATATCGACATTCACAGTGGTAGTGGTCCCTGGAGAAGTGGGTATACTTTTTATTTATTCATACAGCACAGGATAAACACCCTGTTTTGAGAAGTGGGTATACCCAATGCTGACTGAAAAATAAGTGGGTATACTCCGTATACCTGCGTATACACTGGACTACACCACTGGACATTCAAGGAGCAAAGATGAGACGTCGTTGTGTGGTGAGAACTGATACAAAAAATCGCCTGCCTTCTGTTTTCCACGGTAGATCGCATGTTATGCTAGAAATGGCTTAGCATGGGTGGGATGGGGAAAGATAACACCTTTCCATCCAGACGCAAATTTAGCTAATCGGAATCTGTAAGTTGTTTCCAGATATATATTTAGTTGTTGTTTTCAATCCAGGTCAATTCAATTAACATAACAAGGTCAAGGGAAGGGGTGGGGGGGCTTTCACACCAATGTGGGCTTCTACGGCAATACACAGGGTCGAATACTGTCGTAAATCCCACATTTCATGCAGTGTCAGTGGAGCCAAAATATAATGGTTGAGCTTGGTTGCTTGCTAAAATATATTGGTTGAAAACAAAAAGGTGTATTCAGTGTCACTGCGGAAGGCTGGCAGATTCATCCTACAACCTGCATTCGACGTTGTACTGAACACAGAAAACACAGTACTATACAGATTTTGTTCTCAGATATCAGTCTGTGAGGCCCCTCAACAACATATGCGCACTAGGCCACTGCAGTTGCTTGTGCTTGATGGCCGCAACAGAGCAAGCACACTCTCGCAGTTCGTTCACGAAACGTATTCTAGTTGATTCTGGTGATGGTTTAGTTTATTGTCAGACACTATTTTAATTGTGGTGATACTCAATGAATATGTCGTTTGTATCAAAATGATAAGGACCTCCCTATGACCCTATGGGAACTACAATAAATATGTCGCATAGTTGCCGTCATTAGTTTGCACGCCTCACCAAGATGATCAAAATGCCGATTTGTCTTGCATACCGCGTGGTGATAACCATAATTATTCTCATTACATTTCAGACTAGGGATGGGCATAATTAATCGGCGATCGATTAATTGATCATTAAGAATTTCGTCGATGACATTATTTTTTCATCGATAAAACTAATGCACGTTCTGTTGCGTAGTGTGAGTCTTGAAGGAATGCAATGGATTTCGCTATGTGGCAGCAATTAAAATTTAACCAAACAAGGGCAATGTTTGAAAAATAGCCACAGGCCTACTCAGTTACCTGCAAGTTTCCGTGTCTTTCAAAAGTAAACATGAAGAGGTCACGGCGTGTAGCGTGGGACCATTTTGATAAAAAAAAATACACACTCTGCCTCTGACTGTGCCACTCGTGACCCTACGCCTGCAGCTGCCTGATTGAATCAGAACCAGAATCAGAAACAGATTTATTGTCAAGTAGGTATACGCCTACCTGAAATTTGCTCTGGTGTATGGGTGCATACAGTAAACATAAAAACACACACACACACACCCTAAAGACCCTATAGGCTGTATGTCTGTAGATGCAGGCTTGGTTATAAGCCATCTCAGACCCTATAGGCTGTATGTCTGTAGATGCAGGCTGGGTTATAAGCCATCTCAGCATCTGAAAACGTTCTGTCCTTGCCTCTGCTCTAACACTCTATAGACTGGGATTGCTCTAAGACCTTTGAGATTGGGTTGTTCCAGCCCCAAGTCATGTCTAACACCGAGAAGGTCCTCATCACAGAGACGGACGAATGCACAGCGCTCAAGAACGCCGCCTTCACAGACCCCTACGAAAATGCAGTCAGATACATGGAGAAACACAACATATTACAGATGTTCCAGGTAACTCATACATACGAACACACACACACACACACACACACACACTGATAAATATCAGTAACAAACTGCTTAATGTCAGAACAGAAGCTGATGGGATGTTTCACCAATGACAGGAAATAGCTGAGAAGCTGGTGTTCGACCGACCAAGAGACCCACTGCAGGCCATGCTGGAACAGGTACAGATGACATGCTGTCTCTCTGTCTGTCTGCCTGTCTGTCTCTCTGTCTGTCTTTCTGTCTGCCTGTCTGTCTGCCTGTCTGTCTCTCTGTCTGTCTGTCTGTCTGTCTGTCTGTCTGTCTGCCTCTCTGTCTGTCTGTCTGTCTGTCTGTCTGTCTGAGGTAGAGACAGACTGACTGCTTGTCTGATTGCTGTGAGCTTTGTTTTAAAGGTTCAAGGGAAGATCAAGGACCGTGAGGAGGCAAGGAAATCTGAATGAAAAAGGTGGTTTTGAAAAATCTAAATAAATGAAAACATTAAGCAATTTCTTCCTCTATCTATTCATATTATCTATGATAATATGGTTAACAAATATAATTTCCTGTAATGATTGAAGCCATAATTTGAAAGATGGACAAAGAAAGGGCCATGGAGAGAGAGAGAGATGTGTGGTAGAAAGTACATATTGATTGACCAATACACTCCATAATATACCTTGCCTTCTTTATTATCTATTAAACAGATTTATTAACACCAACAGCAGCCACTTATAGATGAGAGACCCCAGTTATAACTAGATACACATATTTAAAAGGTTAAAAGAGCTGTTTTGTTTTGATTGTTATGGTTTTCCAGTTTAGAAAAAAATCATGTTTTATCCTCTTCATCAATGCTATGTAGCCACGGAGAATGAAAATCAAACATCAATAAAAACAAGTAAAACATACAAACACTTGTCTGTAAAAACCCATTGAATAAGAAACTCGTCCAGTTTTATCATTGAGGTAAGGACAGGAAATATGTATCTATAAATGTAATATGTGAAGGTTATAAATCAAATCATATGGACTTTATAAATCCAAGCACAAACACACTTTGTAAACAGCTGTACATGTGAAATGCGAGAAAGGTTTTGTCAGGGTATTTTACAGAAGGTCCCCAGGAAGATGTCCAGACCATGTCTGACTTAGGAACGCTGTAACGCTCCATGTCTGACTGAGGAACGCTGTAACGCTCCCTGTTTGACTCAGGATCGCTGTAACGCTCCCTGTCTGACTCAGGGTCGCTGTTACGTTCCATATCTGACTTAGGAACGCTGTAATGCTCCATGTCTGACTGAGGAACGCTGGAACGCTCCATGTCTGACTGGGGAACACTGTAACGTTCCATGTCTGACTTAGGAACGCTGGAAGGCTGGAAGGCAGATTTGTGAACCCTAAGAAGCGGTGAAGCAGTGAATAAATAAGAATAAAACATAAAGCTTCAGTTGTGTGCTAATGAGAGGTTAGCATTTAGCACGTGAGGAAGCCTGTGTGCTAATGAGAGGTTAGCATTTAGCATGTGAGGAAGCCTGTGTGCTAATGAGAGGTTAGCATTTAGCACGTGAGGAAGCCTGTGTGCTAATGAGAGGTTAGCATTTAGCACGTGAGGAATCTTGAGAGTTCTCTGCAAGGACACTCCTCCCTGCCCCTCCAGTCAGGTCACTCCTCCATGCCCCTACAGTCAGGTCCCTAATCATGGTAGAGGGAAGGGCAGCCGTGGTGCTGTGCTTCCTGATTAGATCTCCTCCCCCAACCTATCTCTACAGGCTCCTCCCCCAACCTCTACTATCTCTACAGGTCAAGCAGTCTTAGTATCCATATACCAAACCATCTCAGATCTCTATTCAACACTCAATATCCATCTACCTCCAACTGTGTGTGTCTTTGTGTCTGTATGTGTGTGTGTCTGTGTATGTGTGTATGCTAGCACATATGAATGTGATTAGTGATGTCAGGGTTTAAGCCAGTTATTGAGTTCAGTATGATTATTTTGATGTCCCTTTCAGTGAATACAGATAGCTGCTCCAAGAGGCACTAGCAGCATATTACACCCGTGAAGTGCTGCGTGCTGGTTAAGTCGAAACTCACCCCCACCCACACACAGACAGTTTTGGCAGTTTGGCCCAATCCCAGGTTAGGCGCTACAGACGTTCATATCGCTCCACTGGACTATCCCACCTAGTGCTCCTACAAAACACATGCAGTCAGTGGTGTAGTCCAGGGTATACACAGGTATACAGATTATACCCACTTATTTTTCAGTCAGCATTGCGTATACCCACTTCTCAAAACAGGGCGTTTATCCTGTGCTGTATGGGCTGCTAAAAGAAAAATTGCAAACTTAAGAGTATACCCACTTCTCCAGGGACCACTACAACACTGCATGCAGTACTCCAGCCACTCAGAGGGTCTCTTACAGCATATGGAAACCCTCCAGACACCCAATCGCCCCGCCCACCCCCTACATACTCAAGTTCTCTGTATTCCTCATGCAAACGCTCCTACGGGACACAATCCAAGCTCCAGGAATTTCCAAGTTTCCAATATATTTTCTGTTTTTTTCCTTAGTGTTACAAAGTCAAACCTAAAATGGCAGCCATTCTCTAGACGTGTTTACCTTCCAGTCCATCCCTGTCAGTGTAGTGAGCTTCAGTCACTTCACCAGTGCCCTCTGCTGGTGGCCTCCCCTCACTGTATACAGGGTGGAGCGCGCTCCTCTGCAGTAACCACATGTTACACACGTGTGAAGGACTACAGCAGTAACCGCACATGAAGACCCTCTCTGACAGCTCTCATGTTACACACGTCTGAAGGACTACAGGAGTAACCACACACACGTCTGAAGGACTACAGCAGTAACCACACACACGTCGGAAGGACTACAGCAGTAACCACACACATGTCTGAAGGACTACAGCAGTAACCACACACACGTCTGAAGGACTACAGCAGTCACCACACATGAAGACCCTCTCTGACTGCTCCTGTTACACACGTCTGAAGGACTACAGCAGTAACCACACACACGTCTGAAGGACTACAGCAGTCACCACACATGAAGACCCTCTCTGACTGCTCCTGTTACACACGTCTGAAGGACTACAGCAGTAACCACACACACGTCTGAAGGACTACAGCAGTAACCACACACACGTGTGAAGGACTACAGCCAGTACAGTTTAGCATTACAGTTTCTGGCCCAATGATGGCACAGAAGAGTGACATCACTCACTACATGAGCAGTGGCTTAGTAGAACTGCATCAAACCTTTAAGTAAAGTCATGGCTCCTTGAGTGGTGCGAAGCCTTCCCAGAGTTACTCCATAGGTTCAGTCATAACTGACAGTTACACAGAGATGCTAATGGCCTATTGTGTGGTAGAGCTATGGGTCTCATACAGTACAACTGCAGTCATGTCCTGATTATTCTCAGGGCTCCACTCAAGGGTTTAGCAGGGTTATGTGACTGTGTGTGTAGTGAGGTATGTGTGGTAATGTATGAATATCTTGTTCCAACCCTCACCTCCCTTCAGATGCTTTCTGGGCTCTCTGGATCCCATCTGTCTCACCCTTTTCTCTTCCTGCTAAACAGTATACTAAAGTCCAGTCAAACCCTTCTCACTTCCTGCTAAACATTTTCCTAAAGTCCAGTCAAACCCTTCTCTCTTCCTGCTAAACATTATCCTAAAGTCCAGTCAGACCCTTATCACTTCCTGCTAAACATTACCCTAAAGTCCAGGCAAATCTTTTAGCAAGGCTTCCTTATGCTTCCTTTGTAAAGTGCCTCTGTCACCATAACCAGCACACATACATATACACACACACACACACACACACACTCACACACACACACACACACACACACACACACACACACACACATACACACAGTAAATTCCAGTCCGAGTAGAGCGTGCGTTGAGATGAACTGTGCAGCTCTGTGAGAGAGTGATGTGAGAGAGTGATCATGTCCACCTGACTGGTACTGTTTTCAGTGACACACATCTCAGTAACATGTCATAGCTCTTCTGTGTCCCCTTGTCATCATTTTACAGCAGCGAAGGCCGGTTCAAACCTATAAAAAGCTTTACAGTATTGCAGAACATATGCGTAAATCCTGATGACAGCCCCGCCGAGTACTTAGAACTGTCTTGGAATTACTAACAAGCACGGCACAGAGGGCCAGATGCTGAGTACTTAAATACTATGTGTAAGTTGCTTATGGTTTAGAATATCTAGTAGATATGTCTGTCAGACTGTCACCACACTGTCTTTTTTTTGTCTGAGAATCGTTTTGTATTGCTGTGAATCGTTATGTATTGCTGTGAATCGTCTTGTATTGATGAGAATCGTCTTGTATTTCTGTGAATCGTTTTGTATTGCTGTGAAATGGTCTTGTATTGCTGTGAATCATCTTGTATTGCTGTGAATCGTTTTGTATTGCTGTGAATGGTCTTGTATTGCGGTTACGAATCTTAAACTGCTCTGTAGAGTCCTGGAGCTCCTTCTCCCCAACTCGCCATAGAGAAGCTCCCCTGATCCGGACCGAACACAATCCCATCTTCACCGGTGTGTCACTCGATATGTCGGCTGCGGCGGTACTTCAGGCCCATGGAGCTGCGCTGGTAGAAGACCACACACAACACATACACACACAACACATACACACACACACACTCACGCACGCACACACACACACACACACACGTGTTACTCGATCTGTCGGCTGCTGCGGTTCTCAAGGACCATGGAGCGGCGCTGCGGCTGGTAGAAGCAGCTGCTGGGGCTCGTCTCCAGGCGCTGCCCGCTCTTGGGCAGGGTCATTTTATTGCGCCCCGCAGAACCCCCTCGGAGCACCACCACTGCCTCGGACCCTTTGCCGTTCTCAATGCATTCCTTAGAGAGGACGTCTGAGGCTTGACTGTTGGTCTTGTCCCGGCCTGTCCCTGATCTGGTCTCTTCCTGGCGATGAGAGGGCTTGTCCCAGAAGCTGGCTGCCCTGCCCAGGCCAGCGGAGACGCGGGTGTGGGGCCTGTCAGTGGGGGAGTTCTGGGACGCGGAGGGGGGGGCAGCCGAGGCCGTGTTGGGGTGGTCCATGATGGGAAAGGGGGGGCTGAAGAGCACCAGGCTCTGGGGTCTGGGCCGGCTGCGGAACGAGGGGCGTTGGCGGAGGAGAGAGGAGGCGGAGAGGGGGAGGTGCATCTGGTCAGGGTAGTTCTCTCGGGGCTCGATGTTGGGGGAGTGCTTCCGCAGGCGGACGGGGGGCTCCGCCGGCGAGGAAGATGAAGGGGAGCACGGCGTGGCGGGGGTCGGTGATGGTGTTACCATGGAAACAGGCTCACGGTTCTCACGCTCCTCCTTGGCACGGCAGGACGGGGGAGGATGGTTGCCTGGGGTTGCCATGGCAGCGCTCCCACATGGCTTCTCCTCGGTTGTCCTGGAATCCTTCCGACATTCTGGAACTTTCTTCACATCTGAGCTGGCAGACCCCTGTGTGCATAGAAGTTGTCATACAGGTCACTGACTGCTGTGTGTGAGGTCAAATGCACTGAAATCCACTAACAACTCAAACATTTTCATTTATTTGAATAAGACCAACGCTATCAACGCCAACGCGTCTCTAGAAAGCACAACAGAGAATGATGGTTGTGAGGTGACTCAGAGGTACGTTGGAGTGAACCACTTCACACATTTGCCACTTTACACAGGCTCACTTTCACTGCTGTTTGCATTACACTTGCAATATTGCACTACCCACATACGTGAAGCGTCTTTGTCTCTGTGTTTCATGGTTAGTATATATAGGTCCTAGGTTAGTTCAGGCTATTATGTGTATTATATGTTCAGTATAGCTCTAGCAGTTAGTGTAAGACATGTAGATATGTTTATCTGTTTAGTATGTGTATTTATGTTTAGTATCTACAGTATATTGCATATTTATTGTTTATCTAGTAGGTCTACTATTATTTGTCTTTCATAGGTATATCTTATGTTATTACTTATTGTTAAGTTATGTTATGTTATATCATGTGGAGTACTTATATATTATGTTAGTTCTTGTTATGTTATGGTAGTGTGCAGGCCCGGGGTGGGTAATCGGGAGAATCGGGAGCTTTCCCGGTGGGCCACTTCACTTCTGGGCCGGTCGAGAATTTAATTTTTTTGACATTTGTCACGTTCGTTCATCTTCTCTTAAAGTAGGCTAAACACGTTTCACATTCTGATACCGCAGCCTCTGCATGGGTTGTACCATGCGAGGAAGTTCTCCCCTCCCAAATAGAGTTGGTTGGGTCCACATAGCCCGTCTTTTCCAAAAAGTTTTCTCATTAGACTGCTGCTGGGCCGGTCCTAACGCATCGATACGAGGCAGGGAGGATGGATGGGAGGAAAAGGCCAGGAGGGGCTGAAAAAGCCAGTTTGAAATAAAGAAAGGCATTGGAGGAGGATGCTGCCAAATGTGCCAAGTTTACAGATTTATTTTCAAGAGGTAAAAACACAAGTGGCAACTGGTAAAGAGAGACATAGGCCTAATGATTAGCAACGTAAATATTCGGCTAGCATTGTAGCGTTGGTTAATATCGTTGTAGCGTTGTAAACCTATTCGCAAGCAAAATATTACATTTAATTGAAATATTAGCCTTTTTATATGACCCAATATATGGTAAAATGACTCCTGCTGAAAATGATGAGCACGAAATGTGCAATGAGGAGGCCATGACTACAGGGACAGGTAGAGAGGTTAACCAAATAAACAATATGAATTAAAGTTATTTAATGTAAGAAAGAGCAGTACATGACAGTGCTTGATGAAAGAAAAGAATGCCAGGGGAGATTTTAGATGATGAACCAGTTGTCTCATCTGATGTTGCTTTCGAAGTGAATGTCCATAATGTTATTCTGGACACTGGCAGGTAGCATGGCTAGGAGGTTTTCAGCAAATGCAAAACTTGCCTCAGATTTAGCCTGTCTTGACCCTAAAAACATTCCTGAAATAAAGATAGATGGGCTCCCTAACTCAGCACTCCAGGAAATCAGCAAATGTCTGCTTACATTTGATTACAGAGTTACTGTTAGCACATTACAAACTGAGCTGTCTAGCCTGGCATACCAGTGGGAGAGACTGAAAAAGTCCTCTCTTGAAGGTTGTACTGTCAGGACATGTAGGCTAGTAAGATGGCACAGGAAGGTCAGGAGGATAGTGGCGGACTACCATTTATGGAAGAACCAGAGATGGAGCTTGAAAGCAGGACCTGTTCCTCCTGCAAAAACTGTGCCATTTGTGCCCATTTAATACTCTCACTGTACAACCTCCTCACAGATGCTTATCATGTCATTAGGTAAGCATATTAGTTTGGGTTGACTTTGTCCATCACACAGATTGCATGTGAGAGAAGCTTTCCAAACCCTAACATTTGTGAAGAATAGGCTTCGAAGCTCATTGAGTCAGGAGAACTTGGAGGATTTAATGTTAATGTGCACAGAAAAGGAAATCCTCATGTCTAGAAGCAGTGACACAGTTATAGATAAAGTGGCTGAAACCAGTGCAAAGCTTAGGCGGTTACTGATGCTGTAGATGCTGTTGGTGCTATTCCCAATGTAACTGTTTACTGTACTGTGAGTTGAACTGTAAACATTAGATCAATATCCTCGTTGTTGAAGAGTGGGATAGGTTTCAAATGCTTTATTTATTTATTTCTGCTTTTGTTAATTATCAACCTATCCTTGTGGAATAGCGGAATATTTTTTGTTGACCTCTCAGTTTAAGTGGATTATTATTTAACCTTTACATTATTTGTTGAACCATGGTATTAATATTAAAAAAAAATCAGAATAGTAAGAGCTGAACTGTTGCTTCATTTATCCAATTTCCGCTACCATGGAAAAAGTGGGCCGGTCATGGGCCTGAAATTCCCGGGCTGAAAAGTGGCCCCACTCCGGCCCTGGTAGTGTGGTACGGTGTCCTGTCCTAAGAATGTCAGTGCCCAGTCCGACTTTGTTGTTCTGTGCATTTGACAATAAAAGACTTGACTTGACCATTGAACATTTTTGTTGACCTACCTAACTGAGGTAAAATGCACTGAAATCCACTAACAAATCCATATTTTTCATTTATTTGAATAAGGCCGATCCTATTTAATTATGTTTATATCTAGAAAGCACGATGGTTGTGAAGTTACCCAAAAAGCATATTTGCATATTTTCGTAATTAAGATGGAGGTTAGTTACCGGCACGGAGCTGTACTGGACTTTGGGCGGGACCACTGGTACGGCTTTGGCCTGGCTGGTCCGGATGGTGAGGGGTGCACGCACAGAGGCCACGCCCACCGGAGGCGGGGCTGAGTTTCGTCTGGCTGGGGCGCGGGGGTTGCCTAGAAACAGCTCCAGTTCCTCTGAAAAGTCAGCGCTGCCGCCTTCAAAACCACACAATTCAATTCATCAGGATGACAGATAAGATGAGATCAGTCTTAGTCTACTTCCAAAATGTAACCAAAAATGTAATCAGAGCTGTCGGAAGAAATGTGAGTGAGACAATAGCATTACATTACCTGTGCTAGTTCGCCAAGTAGCACAGCCAGGATCTCGACCTTCCACAAGGTTACATCGCTTTTTGATGGTGGAAAGGTCCAAAACGTTCTGCTGAGAAGTTGGCTGGTTTGAAATGTCTCTAATGACTCTAATGTGGGGTGAAAGGTTACCATGGAAGTCAACGATGCAGTCAAGGTCACGATCAAGGTCAAGAGAGCAAGGACGGTTGCGGGTGGCAGGGGCGACTGAGGACCTGGAGGGTTTGGTCCCAACACTCTGCTCTGGGAGGCTGGGATGCAGTCGAGCTGGCTGGTACAGAGACGAGTCATGGGATGCTTGGCGGTGGAACCTCCTCGGAACCAGGGCAGCTGAGGCTGGAACTTTGGGAGCCCACTGCAGTGGGGGATTCTGGGAGTTTTCAGCTTTGCCCTCTGGTTTGAGCGATGAGATGACGGGTGAGGAGTTTCTACGGGACGTGGACGCCTCGTTGCTACGGGAGACTGCAGTTGCCCCGGGTGACGGTCCTGGCATCTTCTTCTGCATCAGCTGCTCCGTTTCAGGAAGTAACTGAGAGGCTGTTGTCTGGGAAACCCTCCCTGTGTTCTGATTGGCCACATCACTGAACAGTTGCTCAATGGTAGGCGTGTGCAGGGGGCTGGTCACCCACTGTGTGTGCACCAGATCCTCCCAGGGTTCCACCTGGTCCAACCCTTTCTCTCTTCCCTTTCCATGTTTCCTTTCCCTTCCTCCACCAGGGGGCACCCTATCCTGTTCCCTCCCTCCACGATGGGGCCCCTGCGCCCTATCCTGCCCCCCCACCAACCAGACCTTCTCTTCTTGCCCCTGCACCCTATCCTGTACCCCAACCAACCAGACCTTCTCTTCTTGTCCTCCATCTTCCAGGAGGGTTTCACCCAATTGTATCTGTCCAGGAAACTCTGCCTTATAATCACCAAGGACCTGGACAATTGCTGGAGATGGCTCTTGGGCTGCCAAATAATTCCCACCAGCGCTTGAGTCTTTGGCTTTTCCGGCTGCCTCACTTGAAGTCTGAAGTGGTGTCACAGACCCCAACAACACCGGTTCCTCTCGATGGTCCCTTGTTGATGACTGGGTGTCTGACTGGTTGCTTGTGGAGGTCAGTATTTCCTCAAGGTCACTGAGAATGTCAGTTTCCCTGAGAGCATCCAGTCGTGACAGAGAAGGACCAAGCTCTGACAGGAGAGGGGTGTGGCAGGTTGTCTGGCCATCTGGTATCTGAGCTGACTGCTCCATGGAACTCAAGGGGACATTTGTCTTGAGAGATTCAGAGCTTGGTCTGGCAGGTTGAACGGAGGCCAGATTTTCTTCTGGAATGTTCTCCATTATCCGCAGCTCATCTTCAGGCCACACTGGAAGAACAACGGCAAAGTGCATCCTGGGTTACTGAGTTTTCTAACAGTTTCTTTCTAATTAGTCTTATTCTTTCATTACATTTTCACCATTTCAAAAGCGTGCCAGTATCATAGAATAAAGATGGATTTATTTGTTGGGGTTTGAAGGGCATGTAAACAAGGGCTTTGATATGTTTGTTTACTAATCTAAAGAATGCTGTGAATTCTACAGACATAACACTTCATTCATGTGAGGTCCTTTCTCAGCTAATCAGAGTCTCACAAAAAAGTAACTGTTACTTTGGAGAGTATTACTTACCCTCCAGTGTCTTACCCTCGACTCCTCCCTTGGGTTCCGTTGCCATCTGGCTTCTGTTGCCATGGATCCTCTGTAGATTGCCATCGTCACGGCTATCCACCAGCGCTCCATTCTTAGAAGATCCTGACTCGGGTACCAGCCCAGATGCTCTTTCTTTTCCTTTAGTGGGGTTATCTGGCTCAGCTAGTCGAGCCGCTGGAGTGGGGTCTGGTTTAAGTGCTGGAGTCTGGACAGGAGTTGCTGCTGGTTTAGGTGATGGAGTCTGGACTGGATGGGCTGGAGTGGGGTCTGGTTTAGATGATGGCGTCTGGATAGGAGCAGCTGCAGCTGGAGTGGGGTCTGGTTTAGATGATGGCGTCTGGATAGGAGCAGCTGCAGCTGGAGTGGGGTCTGGTTTAGATGATGGCGTCTGGATAGGAGCAGCTGCAGCTGGAGTGGGGTCTGGTTTAGATGATGGCGTCTGGATAGGAGCAGCTGCAGCTGGAGTGGGGTCTGGTTTAGATGATGGTGTCTGGACAATGTTTGATGTGGGATCACCTTTCTGGGCTGGGGTTGGTTTAGTTGCTGATCCAGGTCTGAGTGAGTCTGGTGTAGATGGAGCAGGTCTGACTGAGTCTGGTGTAGATGGACCAGGGTCTTTGGGGACCTTAAGGTTGAGGTTCATGTTGGAGGCACCACCAGAGACACAAGCACACGGCTGTTTGATTGGTCCTCCACCCAGAGTCTTAGGGGTTGGGTTTGGGTGATTCGGGCTCTGAGGGGGAGTTGCACCAACTTTGGATAAAATGTCCTCCGGTCCTGGCAGAAGACATTCTGCTCCTTTAGCCTGATGACAGGCTCCCTGCCCCTTGATTGGACTAGAAGCTGCCACTATACCGGCTCCCTGCCCCTTGATTGGACTAGAAGCTGCCACTATACCGGCCACGGCATCACAGCTGGCAGCCTTCTTGCTGGTGTTTGGGGTTGGTTTTAGGTTCTCATCCCCTTCCTTGGTTGCGCTGGGATTTGAGGTTGAACTAATATCAGGTGTGTTCTGTCCTCCCATGTGATCTGGTTCAGAGGGGCCAGGAGCTTTGGTAGGTTTGATATCAGGTGTGTTCTGTCCTCCCATGTAGTCTGGTTCAGAGGGGCCAGGAGCTTTGGTAGGTTTGATATCAGGTGTGTTCTGTCCTCCCATGTAGTCTGGTTCAGAGGGGCCAGGAGCTTTGGTCGGTTTGAGACTCTGGCTTGAGTTCAGACTGGATGCAGCAGCTCCTCCGGGCCTGCAGGGGGTGCTGTTGGCACTGATCACAGCTGACACCCGCAGCGGCACAGAGACAGCGAAGGGCTCAGAGATGTTAAGTGCTTTCCTCTGGTGCCGTGGTGACAAGGAGGGGGACTCCAAAGGAAAGAATGAGAGAGGCGGGGCAGAGCCAATCATGGCCCCTCCCCCGGAGCTGTGATTGGATGAGCTTGAGAAGAGCATGCGCCGGTTCTTCGGAGAGGTTGGCCGGAAGGAACCGGAAGCTTCATCGCCTTTGAAGACCTAAAAAACATTCAGTAGCATTTAGACTGTATGAGCCAATTTATACAGAACCTGCACCTTAAACCACTGCAACCTGCTGTGGTTTAAATTCCTTCAGGGTTTGCAGGCATCGCCCCCCACCCCACACACACACACACACACACACACACACACACTCTCTCTCTCTCACACTCACACACACACACACACACACACACACACACACACACACACACACTCTCTCTCACACATACACACACACCTTGAGCTGCTCTGGCAGTGTCTTCTGTGAAGTGGTGGCTGTTGCTCCTGCTGCTGAGGAGCTGGTGTTGCCTGGCGATGATGATGATGATGATGATGATGCCCCCGTGGCTCCTCCTCTCCTGGGGCTCTTGGGACTAAAGCCCCACACTTTAAGGTTCTCATCTGACAGGCTGAAGTCCATCTCGGAGCCCAGTGTCCGTGATTTGATTGGCAGGCCATTGCAGACTCCGCCCCCTGAACCCCTGCCTCCACTGTCGCCAGAGGTGGGCATGTTGTCATCTGTTGCCAGGGAAACAACCAAATAAAAAATGTACGTCAAAAATATGATACATGATAAAACGTAATGTGAAATGAACATTAATTAAGACAGATAATCAATGTAATGTATTTGTTTCTTTCTACTAGAATGATGCATTTGAAGAATAGCAACACAAATGCAATAGAGACATAAATAAACAAATCAAATGAATACAAATGGACAGGTTAAAGTAACACTATGCAACAATTATACTTCAGGATTAGGGTTAGGATACGCAGTTTTACCTTAACAAAAACAGCTTGGAAAAAATGTGGGCGCTACAATGACTTCTAATATGGAGAATCGCCTCTGTGCCATTGCCATACCAGGGTCCATAGGCTAGGGCTGGGCGATATGGGAAAAAGTTATATTTCGATTTTTTCCCCCAAAAATTTCCGATTTCGATTTTATATCGCGATATGAACAAAATCACCATTTTTGTATAATTTTTTTTTATTTTCTGGTAAAAAAGAAAATGTAATACACAAAAACAAATGTAATACACAAAAACAGCTTAACAAGCTCTTAGGTTTCACAGAACAAATTCTAGCAGCTTTAAAAAACAACAACGAAAAACATGAAGTGCATTTAACGTGTGCTGCAATGAAACAAAAAATTGTGCAATACTGTTTCTCACAAGTTGCGAGCAAGGAAGACAAGTGTATCCACCATCTCAGGTTCTAAAGCTGCCCTGTGGCAGGTCACAATGTTCCCCCCTGTGCTAAATACCCTCTCGGAGGGTGTGCTGGTTGCAGGGATGCACAGATAGTGCTTTGCAAGGCCGCCAAGTCTTAGGAAGTTCCTTTTATTCACCTTCAACCATTGCAGTGGGTCCATCTCACTTTCTGCATCTGCTGCTGTCAAGTAGTTTTGGAGTTCCCGCTCAACACTCTGTCTGTCATTGAGTGCTGGGCTGGATTCTGGTTTCTTAAAGCCCAATGACTTTTTTTGTGCCTTCAGGGGAGGGGGTACTGCAGCATCTCCTGCCTCTGCTTCCTCTGTTCTGACTGAAGTGGAGCAGTCCTCCAACATCTCAGACACTGCTCTCATTTTGATGGCATGAATGTTTTCTGGCTTAATGTATTGTGTCTTGAAACGCGGATCTACCAAAGTTGCAACATCCAGTAGTTCCTCAGTGTTCGGATCGGCATACTTTTCATCCAGGTATGACATGACTGTCATCTTCAATTCTTTGGTGAGCTGTGTTTCATCGTCGGATGGCTTGAGAATCTGTGTTCTGAAAAGTTGCAGCATCGGCTTGAGGTATGACACACTCACATAATTTTCACTGGAGAGTGCATCAGTGAATTCCAGTAGTGGATTCAGGGCCCCATGCACAGATTCCAGGACATCTAGGTCTTGCCATGTAGGAACCAGTTGTCTCGTCTTTTTGTCTGCTCCCAAGACCTGAGCGATAGCTTTCTGCTGCTCCAGCATCCTCTCCACCATCTTCTGACGTGAACCCCACCTAGTGGGTGACTCAGTCACTAACTTGTGCTGGGGTAGATGAAGCTCTTCTTGAGCAACAGCCAGATCCCTCTTCTTCTTCCACGAATAGCTGAAGGCAGCCACTGCTTTCTTATACACACCCACAGCACGCTCCACTTTCTTGTGCTTTCCGGCTTTCTCTGTGGGGTGGGGGGTGGGGGACAAACAAACAAACAAAACAAAAACAGAATAAGAAACCAGTATGAATATTTCTAATACAGAAAAGTGCTCATGAGGGGCTGGATATTCAAGACAGTATTTTTTAAATTAATAGACAAGGGCATGAATCCAGCATAGTTTGAATACCAGTTTATAATCTTTTGAGGTGGCAAATTAATCTTTGAGAAATAAATAAAGCATTTTAAGGGTGGCCTAATAAACATTATGAAGAGAAGGCCTTGACTCTCATTGTAAAACGTTCTTGTCTTTTTTCTTAAATAATAGTTTAAAAAAATATAATAATGAACATTCGTTTTTTTTATATTTATATGACCTGAAAATACAATTAAGGTATGCAATTCTGCTATTCAACTTACCAACAGCTGAGTGAAGTCGGTGGCCAAAACACTGTAGGTGAGTCCAGTTGTTGAGGGTGGTTGCTTTTACTATATTTGCTCCACTATCTGTTGTAATGCAAACTTGTTTGCTTTCACTTAGCCCCCACGAACCAAGCGATTCTGTCAGCCCTGATGCAATTGCCTCGGCAGTATGGTCTTCAGGAAAGTATGCTGTTTGGAGGCATTTGCTCTTCATAGCCCAGTCTTGGTCAATATAATGAGCAGTGAGGCTCAAATATGGTTCGGAAGTTCGACTTGACCACAAGTCCGATGTGGTGGCGAAGTATGCCACAGCCCGCAGGTCCCTCTCAACCATCCCTCTGCACTCCGCATACAGGTGTGGGATTGCTGTCTGCGAGAAGTGTTTGCGCCCTGGGAGTTGATAACGAGAGTCAATCACTCTCATTAGTTTTTAAATTCTTCCCTTTCGACAGTGCGTATTGGCAGCATGCCTTTTGCGAGGAATTGTGTGATTGCGTGTGTAACGTCTTTGTGTCGTTTCGATGTTTTTTCATATGGCGTGATGCTGGAAAGAGCGGACTTTATGGTCTGTTGATATGGCTTCCTTTTACTGGTGCTGGAGGAGGGGGCATTACCTGTCTTGCATAACTGTGCGTGCTCTAGTGGGTGGCATTGTCTTAAATGCTGAAACAAATTGCTGGTGTTTCCTGTTTTAGTAGCTACGGTCCTTCTACATATTTTGCACAGTGTATTACGCTGTTGTTTGTCCGACTTCAAATACCCAAAGTACCTCCAAGCAGCCGAACTTCTCAGACCCTTCTTTTCAACAATCTCCTCCTGGGCAGTACTATCATTTAATTGCTGTTCAGAACTCCCGTCTACAGAGTTCTTGCTCATTTTTAAAGTCTGAACTGTCTTAACTGCAAACTTAACTGCGGCTTCGCGCTGCTGATAGCTACACATGTGTGTATGTTGTTGTGTCTGCAAAACCAAACGTGATGTGACTCGCTTCCAACTGATTGGTTACGTGCGGCGCTGTATTCACGGGTCTGTGAAAACATTGATTTTTTATTGATTTTTTTAAGGCGCCGGCTAATCGAATGTCTCATTTAAAACCGTAGAAAAAAATACATAGCGATTAAAATCGAAATCGAAAAATCGCCCAGCCCTACCATAGGCATATAACTTCGTTCTGTAGTTTTGCAGGTGGCAGCCCGACTTGTTTACTGTCTGCCGATCTAGTAAGTAGCTTATTTGCCGTCATGCTTTGTCTTGTGTTGCACTTGCTTGATGTTTGACTGTGTAAGGACAATCGTTGAGTAACTAGTCTGTCATAATGTCAAAGTCAGCACATTTCAAGAGATTTCGTTAGTTTTAGCTGTTAGCATACCGTTAGCGAATAGCTATTGATCCATTGTGCTGCTTTAACACAGACAAAGACACCAAAAGAACAAGAGTTAAGGAAAGAAAGCAGGAAATAAGAAAGAAAGGAGTCAGATGGAGAATACAGGGAAGAGAAGGAAAGAGGGGAGAGACAGGAATGCTGAATGGAGAAAGGAAAGAAAGAGAGAGGAAGACTGAATGAAGGGAGAGAGGAGAGAAGGAGAGAGAAAGAGAGAGAAGGAGAGAGAGAGAGAAGGAGAGAGGAGAGAAGGAGAGAGAGAGAGAAGGAGAGAGAGGAGAGAGAGAGTGGCGCTGACCTGGGGAAAGGAGAGAAGGAGAGAGAGAGAGAAAAGGAGAGAGATGAGAGAAGGAGAGCGAGAGAGAGAGACTGACCTGGGGAGAGGGAGCAGATTGAGAGAGAGAGAGAGAAGGAGAGAAGGAGAGAGGGACAGAGAGTGGCGCTGACCTGGGGAGAGGGAGAGAGAGAAAGAGAGAGAGAGAGACTGACCTGGGGAGAGGGAGCAGATAGAGAGAGAGAGAGAAGGAGAGAGGGACAGAGAGAGGAGAGAGAGTGGCGCTGACCTGCGCTGCAAAAAATCAGCTTTCAAAAAAAATATTTTCTCAAAATGTAGGAAATTGTGCTTAAATTTAGCAAATGCTAGCACCATACTCTTGAAATGTGGCTATATAAGGCAATTTATCTTGAATTCAGTACAACTACACCTAAAACAAGTATATATGCCTAAATAAAAAAAAAGAAGAATTATTTCGTAGAAATGTAGAAAAATGTGCTTGTATTCAGCAAATGAAAACAACATCATCTTGAATTGAGGCTATATGCTAGGCAATTTATCTTGAAATAAGTTCAGCTTCTCTAAAAACAAGTGCATTTGCCTAAAAACAAAAAATGTAAGAATTATTTTCTCGAAATGTAGAAAAATTAGCTTGTATTCAGCAAATGATAGCAACATCATCTTGAATCGAGGCTATATGCTAGGCAATTTATCTTGAAACAAGTTCAGCTTCTCTACAAACAAGTGCATTTGCCTAAAAACTAAAACAATTAAGAATTATTTTCTCGAAACGTAGAAAAATTTGCTTATATTCAGCAAATAATAGCACCATCATCTTGGAATAAGGCTATATGTTAGACAATGTATCTTGAAATCAGTTAAGCTACACTAAAAACAAGTACATTTGCCTAGATACCATAAGAATTATTTTCTCAATATCTAGGACAATTTGCTTAAATTCAGCGATTTTGTTATTTTATTTATTAGCTTAACTATTGGGCTTTTTTTGCATTTAATCAGATAGGACAGTAGTGTGAGACAGGATGCTAGCTGGAGGGAGGGATTGAGAAATGGCCGCAAGTCGGACTCGAACCTGAACTCTTACCTGTAGCCCCATCAGACCCATTCATGGTGCAGGGTTGCTACTGCGTGAGCCACAGCTCCTTCCCTAAAACAGTCATCTGTTGAGGATATTGGCATTTTTTTGGAGAGTTTTGAAGTCAATGCAAATGTGCAATTGATCATTGAGATAATATAGATTTTGCAGATAGCACAAAGAATGCTTCAAATAATTTTTAATTAGTAACTTCAACCTAGACACAGTTGCTATGGTAAAAAAAACAGCTGCGAATGCTATCTGCACAATCTCTATTATCTCAATGATCAATTGCACATATGTATTGACTTCAAAACTCTCCAAAACCAATACCAATATCCACTAGTGATGACTCTTTTAAGGTTGGAGCTGTGGCGCAAGTGGCAGTAACCCTGCACCATGAATGGGTCTCATGGGGACACAGGTAAGAGTTCAGGTTCGAGACCGACTTGCAGTCGTTTCTCAATCTCTCCCTCCAGCTCTCTTCCTGTCCCTCTTTACTGTGATATCCGATTAAAGCCCAACAATGAAGCTTGAAAAATAACAATAATAAAATTGATTTGTCCTAGATATTGAGATATTTTTACTTGTTTTTAGTGTAGCTTTACTGATTTCAAGATAAATTGTCTAACAGAAAGCCTTATTTCAAGATGATGGTGCTAGCATTTGCCGAATTTAAGCACATTTTCCTTCATATTGAGATAATAATTCTTAAATATTTTTGGTGTCTAGGCCAATGTTCTTGTTTTTAGTGTAGCTTGACTGATTTCAAGATACATTGCCTAGCATGCAGACCCATTTCAAAAGGATGTTGCTAGCATTTGCTGAATATAAGCACCTTTCCCTACATATTGAGATAATAATTCTTAAATATTTGTGGCATCTAGGCCAATGTTCTTGTTTTTAGTTTAGCTTGACTGATTTCAAGATAAATTGCCTAGCATGCACACTCATTTCAAAAGGATGTTGCTAGCATTTGCTGGATATAAGCACCTTTCCCTACATATTGAGTAAATAATTCTAAGATATCTTTGGTATCTAGGCAAATGTACTTGTTTTTAGTGTAGTTTGACTGAGAAGGATAAAATGCTTTAAATAAGAAATTCTGACTTTGACGAAGCAGTTTTGTACTTGTAAGTGGGGATCAAACTGCCTTATAATAATGGAAATTCTAGTTTCAAGCATTAACATGCTCAGAACCAGTAATACAAGCTCATTAACAAGTAATTAACCCTTACTAAGATAATTAAGGACTGAAACGCTTGAAGCCAGTGAAATGTTCTAACACAAAAAATGCCTGTAAGAGGTAATAACTTGTCAGACAAAAAACAAGCATATATTGCCTTGATTAAATATATTTTATCTTACTAAGATTTCACTTTTTGCAGTGTGGGGAGAGGGAGCAGAGAAGGAGAGAGAGAGACTGACCTGGGGAGAGGGGAGAAGGAGAGAGAGAGGCACTGACTGACCTGGGGAGAGGGATCAGATTGAGAGAGAGAGAAGAGAAGGAGAGGAAAGAAAGAGCTGACCTGGGGAGAGGGAGCAGATTGACAGAGAAGGAGAGAGAGAGAGAAGAGAAGGAGAGAGAGAGAGAGAAGGAGAGAGAGAAGAGAAGGTGAGACTGACTTGGGGAGAGGGAGCAGATCGACTGACCTGGGGAGAGAGAAAGAGAGAAGAGAAGGAAAGAGAGAGAGAAGGAGAGAGAGGAGAGAGAGACAGAGAAACTGGCCTGGGGAGAGGGAGGAGAGGGATAGAGAGGGATAAAGGAGAGAGAGTACCTGGGGAGAGGGATATAAGAGAAGGAGAGAGAGAGAGAGTGGCGCTGACCTGGGGAGAGGGAGAGAAGGAGAGGAGGGAGTATACCTGGGGAGAGGGAGCAGATTGAGAGGAGAGAAGGAGAGAGAGAGGAAGAGAAAGAGATGAGAGGAGAGAGAGATGGCTGACCTGGGGAGAGGGAGCAGATTGAGTCCATACTCTTGGACGGGCGGATGGCAGCCTTTTCTGGGAGAGAGGCAAAGCAATGGACGATTAGATTACCCATCTGACCAGAGTGTGTGTGTGTGTGTGTGGCAGCTTTAACTCTGTGTGTATAGGTGTTGGGGTGTGTGTGTGTATAAGTGTGTACCATTGTCAGTTATGACTCTGTGGGCCTGATTGACTAACATTGCGACCGCAGCTTAATATGCTCCTTTGCCAAAGCGCAAATTACCGCAAGGTGTTTTTCCGCATTTTCCGTGGTATTTATCAACCAGATCCGCGTTGGGCAAATCAGCGCCTTACTCTTCAGTGTTAATTTGCGCGCCGTTAAAGGACGGGAGAAATCGCCTGCATGTTACTGTCACCATGGGTGATTCGAGGAAGAGAAAACGAAGGTTCAGCGAAGAGGAGATATATTTCGCGAAGTAACAGCGAACATTAACCTTTTACAAGGAAGGAATACACTGCCGCATCCGGCTTTTCTGGACACCAAACGTCCACTCAATCACTGCCCTTGATTCAATGTGCGCGCGGTTATATTGTTTTTCTGCTGCTGATGCTGGGTTGGGTATAGGTGTCATTATCCATGGCTGTTGGGGATACCCGCCATCACCTACAGCGAGATGTTTTAAAGAACACGATTATAAAGAATATGCTTTTGGGTGGCATTCATACATAAACTGTCTAATATAACAATATAGATGTGTACATGGCGAGATTAATCATTTCTACAAGGGACATGGGTTCACTACCATATATCCCCACTGAAACAAATACATTTTCCAAGTAGCCAAAATCCCCGTTGCTCAATCTTGCATAGATGGCACTATTCCGGAAGATAAAACTATCATGGACAGATCCAGGGTATTTGGCTACCACGTTAGTAACTGTCATGTTGGCAACACATATGACCTGGACATTCATTGAATATGTGTGCTTTCTGTTTCAGTAAATGTGTTCGTGGATTGAAGGTGGGACTGTTTGGATGTGGGTGCAATCAATGGCTCCAATTACGTTCGGAAAGTTTGCAATTTGCAAAAAGTCCTGTTTGATGTCTCTTATTTCAGCTATCGTAGTGGGGAAATGTATTGACCAGTGCGCCGTAGCAATGTGTCGAGTACCTGGGTGAATATTTGGCTGAGTGAAGGCTGAGCTATACCAACTGCTGATGCTATAACTGTTTGAAATGATCCGATGCCAATATTTGTAATGTTGTCCTGAGTTTAACAACTGATGGAATGGAATGTGATCTCCGGTTGGAGGGTTCGATGTCTCTGATCTGGTTCAGTAATTGAAGTATTGCATGGCTGGTTAACCTGTACCTGTGACGAACCCCTTTGGGTTCGTCTGCTCTGCCTGTGTTGTTGGTGTGCAAGTTTTGATTGATGCTGATTGATTGATTGTGTGTGCAGGCTCTGTTCACCATCTCTGTTTCCAGGTGCAGGTAATCAACCACCTGGGGGGGCGCGTCCCTGCCCTTTAAAGAGCGGGTACTTCCTGGATTCACGGGGAGGAAGAGAAGGAGAGCAACCTGCTGTAGCGTGTATTGTGTTTGAAACTTTGGAAATCTTGTGAATTAAACTGTATTTTTGGACAACTTTTGGGTATTTTTAGTTCTTGTAACAAGGCTCAGAGCCAGCTTTGTTACAAGTGGGGGCTCGTCTAAACTACTTGTAAACTTTGTATTCGTGGCTGGAGAAGTTTTTTGTTGGTTCGCACGCAGGTTTCCGCGTTGGCTTCAGCCTAAAAAACTTTGTGTTATTTCTAAAAACTCCTTAGTTAGGTTGCATCGTTTGGAAAGTATAATTTTTCGTGTGATATTGATTGTCCGTCGGGGTAAGTAACCACGTTATTCTTTTGTTTAAAACATTTCCCTGTTAGGGTCAGACCGTATTGGTTTTGAGTCTTATTTGTACTTTACGTGTTTTTGGTTTTGTGTAACGTCGTCGCAGACACGGGGTACGTGGTCAGAGCGGTTGTCTTGGGGGCACATTCCAGGGTTCAGTTGGTTTCATTTTGAGGCTTTCTGGACCGCTGGGCTTTTGTTTCGTGCATAAGTACCCGCCACGGTACCCGTGTGAAGGTAGGTCTACGACTTATTTAGAATTTCACTTGTTTAGAGGGAATTTGGTAACGGTAAATTATTGGATTATCGTGTTTGTTGGCAGAGATGGGCGAGGTAGAGGATTTAATCGAAAATCCCTCTTGGGATCTATTTAATGGTCTTACAAAAGATCAATTAGATCGGATTGCTACGCACTACGAAATTGACGTGAGCAAAGGGGACAAAAGACAAAAACGCAATCTTAAAAAAGCAGTAAGTGCAGGATTACTTTTGAAGGGGTTCTTAGATAAGGATACTGGGGGACTTACTCCCTCTCCAAGAGAACGCCTTCTACATCTCAGGTACGTTCTCCATCTCCAGGAGGTAGTTTCACTTATGATGAGCAACACGAATTACTTCGTCTCCAGTTAGAGCACAAGCACGCTGATCTTGAAATGAAACGGCTAGAGTTGATTGGTGCGGGAAAGATGAGGCCTGATAATTCTTTCGAGGCTCCTCCTCCCAACTTTCATATTTCGGCAAATTTGCGTTTGATGCCTCCGTTCAATGAGAGCGATTTGGAGTCATTTTTCGATTTGTTTGAACGTGTGGCGGATGCACAGGACTGGCCAGATGCAGATCGCACCCTGATGCTGCAATGTGTGTTCAGGGGTAAGGCCCAGCGGGTATATTCTGCTTTGTCACTTGAAGACAGCCGTGAGTATATGAAAGTCAAATCTGCAGTGTTAAAAGCCTACTCACTGGTTCCGGAGGCTTACAGGCAACGCTTCCGTAGCTTAAAGAAACGTTGGGACGAAACTCATGTGGAGTTTGCGCAGGAATTAAAACTGCAATATCAGCATTGGTGCTCTGCCTCTGATATTAAAGACTATGATGAATTGTTTAATTTAATGTTGTTTGAGCAATATACGAATAGCTTGTCTGCACAACTAGCTAAATACATTGGGGAACATGACTTAGCAAATGTTTCTGAGGCCGCAGTACTAGCAGACGATTACGAACTCAGACATAAGTCGCGGGTAATGAGTCCTAGGCCTGACTGGTATCAGGGGGGTGCAGGTGGTCCTGTGCCATACCCGCACGAGGTTTATCCTGCCGTCCACCCACCTCCCGTTGAGGGGGAGGGGTTGCCTGCTGGCAGACAAGAGCCTGCTACCAGGGTATGTAATTATTGCTTTGGCAAAGGACACTGGAAGGCAGACTGCCCTGTCCTTAGGCAAAAGGCTAAACCGTGTGCTACCCCTGACAGGTCTGTTGGTCCTAGTAGTTTTTGAGGGTGTTTGTAGGATATCAGAGGATGATTGTTTGGTTCAAAGCCAGTATTTGCCTTTTATGTCTGAGGGTCTTGTTTCATATCCTGGAAGTACAGACACGGTTCGAGTTAAAATACTGAGGGATACTGGTTTGTCTGAGTCCTTCGTGTTAGGCTCCGTTCTTCCGTTCAATAGCCAGTCTTACACTGGAAAAGCTGTGTGGGTTTGTGGTTTTGGTCCTAGCACATTTTGTCTTCCACGGCATAGGGTGAATTTACAATCACCGCTAGTGCATGGGGAAGTAACCTTATGTGTGTGCCCAACTTTGCCTGTAGATGGTGTTGCGGTCGTGATTGGGAACAATTTGTCCGGAAGCCAGGTGTTTGCCAGTTCGCCACCACCTCTTGTGATTTCAGAGACACCCTCTCTCCCTGAGGAGCATGATGTTC
The DNA here is from genome assembly GCF_963457725.1 of Sprattus sprattus. Lineage (NCBI taxonomy): Eukaryota > Metazoa > Chordata > Actinopteri > Clupeiformes > Clupeidae > Sprattus > Sprattus sprattus. The sequence goes on from NC_137920.1 coordinate 43,060,100, forward strand.
TGGCAGGGAAACCCCCTGAGGTCTTTGCTGCTTGCGTGAACACACAAGCTGCCTTCCGCGCTGCCAAAGAGCAGGATGTGGATGGGGAAGCTTGTGGTTCTCCGGAGTCCTCGCTCTTGGGGGGAAAACTTCCCCCATTGGTCTCGCGGGAGGAGCTCGCACATAAACCAAAGACAGCTCTGTCTTTACAGCCCTTTACCAAGAACGTGAAGGTGGGTAGGCCTGTGCTAATGGCTGGTGTCCCAGGTTCCTTTGGTTCCTCTCCTGACCCCTTAGATGGTCTTGAGGAGGTGGGAGACCTGCGATGGCCAGTGGTGTTGAAAACAAGGGTACCGAACTGTAAGTCTATCCACAAGGTAAAGCATGTCCTTGTTAAATGCGTCTGTGGGAATGTTATGGCAGGTGCGCTTTTGCGCCCTTGCGATTAAAAATGTGTCTTGTCTGTCCTCTAACCTGTTTGTTCTTGTCTTCAGCCTTCAGCGGTATTCGCTGATGCTGCAAGAGACACTTTGGTTGTGGGTTAGAGGGATAGGTGTTTGGTATTCACGTCACTTTATTAGATAGGTTGTCACATTTGGTAATTTGCTATTTGCAACTCACTGGTGAGGGTGGTGGTGATAGTGATAACGAAAGTGGTTGTGATAATAATTGTTTGGATAGCTATGGTGTTTGGAATGTATTGTTTGATTGTTCATATGTAGAGATAATGGGAGATTGGTAAACGTAAGCTTTGTAACCCCTTTGGGTTCGTCTGCTCTGCCTGTGTTGTTGGTGTGCAAGTTTTGATTGATGCTGATTGATTGATTGTGTGTGCAGGCTCTGTTCACCATCTCTGTTTCCAGGTGCAGGTAATCAACCACCTGTGGGGGCGTGTCCCTGCCCTTTAAAGAGCGGGTACTTCCTGGATTCACGGGGAGGAAGAGAAGGAGAGCAACCTGCTGTAGCGTGTATTGTGTTTGAAACTTTGGAATTTGGAAATCTTGTGAATTAAACCGTATTTTTGGACAACTTTTGGGTATTTTTAGTTCTTGTAACAAGGCTCAGAGCCAGCTTTGTTACAGTACCATCTAATGATTTGTGGATCGCTTAACTGAAAAAGTGTTATACGAGTTGAAAAAAATATTTCTGTGCGCTGTCTCTGTCTATATCTTCGCCTTGCTTTTATAACTGCTGCCATATCAACGTTTTCAGACTTGATGGAAATGCGCTTCCTGGTTAAGACGTGCTTTTATGAGGCGGAGAATTATCCCGCAAATTAGAGACGTGCGCTCGACAGGCAGTTTTAGTAAATACCACGCATTACATCATTAGGCGCACTTACCTTCTCTCCTCCCATTAAATTGCGCTCCATGCCCACGTTCCACCCAGGTTTCCACCCACGTTTCCGTGCCCTCCCCTGTTCACACCCACAGGCGTTAATATGCGCTACGCCCCCTTAGTAAATATGACCGCTATTTTATGCCTGAAATGGGCACAATCCTGTTAGTAAATCAGGCCCTGTGTGTATAAGTGTTAGGGTGTGTGTGTTTAAGTGTGTACCATTGTCTGTTTTGACTCTGTGTGTGTATAAGTGTGTACCATTGTCAGTTTTGACTCTGTGTGTATCATTGTCAGCTTTTACTCTGTGTGTAAGTGTTAGTGTGTAAGTGTGTACCATTGTCTTGAGCTCTCACTAGCACGCTCCCATTGCGGCTAAGTTTGGCAGATCGACCAAGACCGAAAATCGACTTCCATTTCTTTGATGATTTGCTGGAAAGCTTGTGTCTGAGAAAGAGAAAGTGAGAGAAAGTTAGAGAGAGAAAGTAAGAGAAAGAGAGTAATTGTGTTTGTATGTAAATGCCTGCAGTAGAAAGGGTTAGGGTGTTCTTGAGTGATGTATTGGATAACATGAGTTGTGATGCTAAATCTGTGCTGTGTGGTGTGCACTAATAACAATAATAATGACAATAATATTAATAATAATAATAACAACAATAATAATGATTATAATAATAATAACAACAACAACAACAACAATAATGATAATATCAATAATGATAATAATAGTAATATAATAATAACAATAATAATAATAACAACAACAACAACAACAATAATGATAATAATATTAGTGCGCACTACATACTTGTTGTCATTCAGATCGATGACGGTGTGGTAGAGTGTAGCAGCCGTTCTGGTATCCGGGAGACTGTTCTCCCGTTGCCGGGCCGGGTGGTTGGCGCCTAGTGACCGTGCTTGAGCCTCCTCCAGAGACATGAGCTTCAGCGAGCCGCAGAAGGTCGTGGAGGACGGAACAGGAAGTGTAGCGTACTTCTCTGCCACCAGAGGGACCATTGGACCAGGAGCTGGACAAGAGGGGGAAGCAGACAGGAGGTGAACATTCTATATATCACTATAGTAACGTGACCTTTGACCTGTACAGGGTTACTATAGTAAAGTGACCTCTGACCTCTACAGGGTTACTATAGTAACGTGACCTTTGACCTTGTGACCTTTACATGGTTTCTATAGTAACGTGACCTCTGACCTCTACACGGTTACTATAGTAACGTGACCTTTGACGTGACCTCTGACCTCTACAGGGTTACTTTAGTAACATGACCTTTGACATCTCCAGGGTTCTACCTTCTCTGGGTCTGGGCCGCTCCTCTCCGCCGGAACTGAAGATCTGCTCCGTGTGTTTGAGGATG
>NC_137920.1:43070289-43077789 GCF_963457725.1 Sprattus sprattus
ATTCCGTCTACGATTCCGTGTTCCTCAATGAACTCGGCACACGTCTTTAGAACCTGTGGAACTGTAGAAATAGAACCAGTCAGGAGGAGAGGAACCTCTGGCTCCGACAGAGACAAACTTCAGATCACACACTTACACAACCAACAGACAGACTTATCACTCAACATCACACATTTATACACGACCAACAGACAGACTTATCACAGACACACTCAGATTTGCCTGACTCTTGAGACAGCTCTTTGATTAACTGATTGATTGACTGATTGATTGATTCAGGTTGTTTTCTTAGACTCCTTAAAGAGTCTGAAGAGAAACTTGTTGATGAAACATCTGCAAAATACAATTCTGATTCTGATTCTGAAAATCATTAATATCCAAATGACAACATGTTCTGTTCTTCTATATTCAGTCACCCACACCCTAACATTCCCCTTACACTCACACACACACACACACATGCACGCGCACACACACACACACACACACACACACACACACACACACACACACACACACACACACACACACACACACACACACACACACACACATGCACGCGGGCACACACACACACACACACACACACAGACGGACATGTCCTGTCCAGGTGGCTATTCTGAGGTAGGGTCTACATCCTGTTCATGCTGTGAGTGTCTCTGAGTGTGTATCAGTGTGTGTGTGTCTCTGAGTGTGTATCAGTGTGTGTGTGTGTGTGTCTCTGAGTGTGTATCAGTGTGTGTGTGTCTCTAAGTGTGTATCAGTGTATGTCTCTAAGTGTGTATCACTGTGTACGGTCTGTGTGTATCACTGTGTGTCTCTAAGTGTGTATCACTGTGTATGTCTCTGAGTGTGTTTCTGTGTGTGTCTGTGTGTGTATCACTGTGTGTGTTTCTGTGTGTGTCTGTGTGTGAATCACTTTGTGTGTCTGTGTGTGTGACCTTAAGTGTGTGTCTCTAAGTGTGTATCTCTGTGTGTGTTTCTGTCTGTGTCTGTGAATCACTGTGTGTATCTGTGTGTGTCTCTGAGTGTCTTTGAGTGTGTACCACTGTGTGTATCTCTGTGTGTTTCTGTGTGTCTCTGTGTCTGAATCACTGTGTGTGTCTGTGTGTGTAAGGGACCCTACTTCAATTATTCAGACAGAGACAGAGAGTGTGAATACTGTAATAGTAAATATTGCTTTGTTTACTATCAAGCCAAACCTCAACCCAATCATTCCCCCTCTGTTAGTCTGTGTGTCGGCTTGTGTGTGTGTGTGTGTGTGTGTGTGTGTGTGTGTGTGTGTGTGTGTGTGTGTGTGTGTGTGTGTGTGTGTGTGTGTGTGTGTGTGTGTGTGTGTGTGTGTGTGTGTGTTAGTCTGTGTCGGCCTGGGCACAGGAAGTCAGACTCTCAGCGCCACTCCCCTTCAGAACTTTAGAACAGGAAGTGTGGAACTGGAGGAAATGCTTTGTTTGTGAGAGAGGAAGGAGGTGACACACACACACACACACACAAACACACACACACACACACACACACACACACACACACACACACACACACACACACACACACTCACACTGACACTCACACACACACACACACACACACACACACACACACACACACACACACGCACACACAGGCACACACACACACACCCCTGTATATATTTAACGAAGTACAAACAGATGCACATGTTGTCATACATTTGAAGCTGATCTGAATACAATCACACCCACATGCAATCACACACATACACACACACACACACACACACACAACCAATAGGCCCATGTTTTGTTTTGTATCTTCTTTAGTTTCTGAGATATGGAGAAATAAAATAAGACAAATAAAAAGGGGTTGTGGCCCTTATTTTAATAATATGAATAATGTCATTATGTGTAAGTATGAAGCGAATCCAAGATGGCAGTCGGGACGTCTCTTTTTCTTTTGGCATGGAGTGTGTCAGTGAACACGCACAGCATACACAATAGAGAACTTTAACTTACATACCTTTGACAGACATTTGGACACACACTATATTTTCTACCTCTGTTTCTGGCACACACACACACACACACACACCCTTATAGTTGCCTGACACCACCCTGTGATACAGCCAAACACACAATGTAATTAGTGCAAAAATGCCCTGTTGAAGTCCTTGAAGTATAGCTGTATGCAGCTGTGTGTGTGCATGTGTGTGTCTGTATGTGTGTGTGCACGCCATGAACAACAATCTGACTTCCTGCTATTCAAACACACAAAGCCTTCTGGGAAACCACCGCCCTTGAGTGTGTCTCAAAATGGCTCCTTGTTTACCTCTTAAACTATCCATCCATCCAGCCAACCGTCTGTCTAACACTGAAACAATCCACCCATGGTGTCTAAAAACACCTATCTATCACTGAATCATCTATCCATCTATACGAACACCTATCTATCAATGAATCATCTATGTATACATACAAACACCTATCTATCACTGAATCATCTATATATACATACAAACACCTCTGACTGAATCATCTATCTATCTAAACAAACACCTTTCTATCACTGAATCATCTACCTATCCAAAAACCATCCAATCATCTACCTACCCGTCTGTCTGTTAGTCTAACGGCATACTTAATCATAACATGGCTTGTTTACCTGAACCATAGTGTTTTTAAAGATAATAATAATAATAATAATACATCACATTTATAGATGTGACCAGCAGTGTTAGCTTTAGCATGTTGCTATCTCCACATCTATCTCTCCTCCAGATCAGCAGTGCTAGCTTTAGTATGTTGCTATCACCACACCTATCTCTCCTCCAGATCAGCAGTGCTAGCCTTAGCATGTTGCTATCACCACACCTATCTCTTCTCCAGATCAGCAGTGCTAGCTTTAGCATGTTGATATCACCACACCAATCTCTCCTCCAGATCAGCAGTGTTAGCTTTTGCATGTCAGCCCTGTCTCAAAGCCTACTATAAACTTTGGCTCTGCCCTCTCTCTAGTGACAACCCAGACGTTCCTCTCCCACGCTTAGACTACAGTAAAGTAACAATACACAAACACAACTAAAGTAACAATACACAAACACAACTAAAGTAACAAGACAAAAACACAACTAAAGTAACAATATACAAACACAACTTAAGTATCAATACACAAACACAACTAAAGTAACAATACACAAACACAACTAAAGTAACAATCTACACTTCTACCTAACCATCTTAGTGATTTACACTTTCTGCTTTTAAACCACTTCAGTGCATCAGACCTGGTTCCACCAGTACAGAATACAGGACTGCCTTCCACCCAGGGAGGAGAGTGACTGATGGAACGCTAACATGGAGGGGGCGGACACACCTCAGAGGACACACACACACTCACACACATGGTGCTGGACTAAGACTACAGAGGACACACACACACTCACACACATGGTGCTGGACTAAGACTACAGAGGACACACACACACTCACACACATGGTGCTGGACTAAGACTACAGAGGACACACACACACACTCACACACATGGTGCTGGACTAAGACTACAGAGGACACACACACACTCACACACATGGTGCTGGACTAAGACTACAGAGGACACACACACACTCACACACATGGTGCTGGAATGATGGAACGCTAACATTGAGGGTGGTGGTGCTGGACTAAGACTACAGAGAAAGAGCCTGACCTGTCAGCAGATACGGCCCCTGTCAGAGAATAAACGCTGCATTGTAAACACTGAGTTGACTCCCGGCTACACACACACACACACACACACACACACACACATAAACACTGAGTTGACTCCCCTTGCCGTTGCCGAAGCATACAGTCACACTTTCCCCCACCCCAGCGTGACCCTGCGGGAGGAAAGAGGAAGTGTATGGCCCAGGAGCACATAAGCCCCTCCCCCTGATACGGACCTAGACCTGAAGGTCAAAGGTCAAATATCATAAGTAAACAGCTCAGATACAAGGAAACTGGCTTAGATATCCTCTTTGGGTAAACTGGCCAGTAAGATATACAGATATAACGACTAACGATGTGTCCATAGTTATAGTGTAGGTTGGGAAAACACTGAACTTCAGAACTGAACTTCTAAACACTGAACACACCTGACTAAACACTTCTGACTGGACTGAGTAACACTGAAACACTGTATAACTGATTCAAGAGTACAGAAACACAGACTTATGTGTGCTGCACAATGTGTAATACACATAAAACACATAGAACACACAGAACACCTAAAACACACAGCGCAGAACACAAACACACCTCAAATACAGCACAGGCCATGGGGTGCACTGCTAAACACAGGGGTGGGAGGAGGCACACGTATACTTATGTTTGTTTGTTTGTTTGTATGTTTATTTATGTTTGTTTGTATGTTTACTTATGTTTGTTCTGAGTCTCTAGAAGAAAAATCAGTGGCCAGACCGTCATGTTTGTTGAATTAAGGGGACATCAGTCACATGACCAATCAGTGGCCAGACCGTCATGTTTGTTTCAGTTAGGTGACATCCCAGTCACATGACCAATCAGTGGTCAGACCGTCATGTTTGTTTACTGTAAGTTAGGTGACATCACATTCAGGTTGCTCCAGTTTAAAACCTTGAGTTACACATCACACGTAATCAAGATGTATCTATTAATCCGTCCAATCACCTGTCAATCAAGCTACTGTGTGACTGCAACATAGTGCGGACACATGTGTCCAGTTTCCGATTTCAGTCCGATTTAAATCAAAGATCCGATTCATGTGTCTCCCCAAATCTAGATTTCCTGTGTCCGACTTGAGTCCGACTGGACTCCGATGTAGACCCCTGGATAAACGATCGGATTGCGCTGGGAATCGGACTACGCGCGCATGTGTCTCTCGAATCTAGATTTCAACTGGACAACAACAACTTTTGCACGTGCTTGAAATCCTGCCCACAGACATATACATGCATCATATATGTCTATGATATGATAATCGCTGCTAGACGCTCAGTTCTTGTGCTCCCTCTCATTCACGTTGAAATACTGAAACCGAAACTGAAACTTTGAAACTGGAACGCAACTGTTTTGGACAGAACGCGCTAATTCAGTGAACAAATATTTTCATATTACTTTTCCACCAGTTGTTAGTCATGTAATCCATTCATATCGATGTGAATCAATCAATACTAATACAACTTTAACGGTTGTGTGTTTTTGCTTCATTTCACAACGTATTTACTGTATAATCAACGGTAGCAGATGTAAACATTCCGCATTTCATTTGAACTGATGTGGCCAAGATCTGGATTTGTCACTGCCATGTGCCGTGAGATAACGCAGTTAACCCCCCATGGAGACCCCATGGAGAGAATCGGATCGGAGTACTGCCATCATGTGCACGCACTGATTGATTAGGAGGCTGAGAGAGAGGAGAGAAATAGACACACACACACACACACACACAGAAGCATAAAGATACAGACAGATAGACAGACATAGATAGATAGATAGATAGATAGATAGATAGATAGATAGACAGATAGATAGATAGATAGTTTGGTAGATAGATAGATAGATAGATAGATAGATAGATAGATAGATAGATAGATAGATACAGTAGATAGAAATATAGATAGATAGATAGTTTGGTAGATAGAAAGATAGATAGATAGATAGATAGATAGATAGATAGAAAGATATATATATATATAGATAGATAGATAGATAGATAGATAGATAGATAGTTTGGTGGATAGATAGATAGATAGATAGCTAGATAGATAGATAGATAGATAGATAGATGAATAGAAAGATAGATAGATAGATATTTTGGTAGATAGATAGAAAGATATATATATATATATATATATATATATATATAGATACATAGATATATAGATAGATAGAAAGATAGATAGATAGATATATAGTTTGATTGATAGATAGATAGATACAGTGCCACTTTAAAGTATGTGAACCCCTTGACCACTTAGGAGTTTTCTGTTGTTTTACCATGATTTTGAATTTTTTTCATCACCAATTTTTCATAGATGAAATGTCAGGTTTATGTTTATCATTTGCATGTACTTGTTTAGAGGAAATTGTTTGAGTAGCCGAAAAACTACATGAAACATGGAATTAGTCCATTTCAAAAGTAAGTGAACCCCCAGCTGAATTGATAAAGTCAAGCAGGTAACAGATTCAGTGAAACTTATTTGGGTGATTAATTAGTCAATTGAGCAAACCGATCATCTGAGACATCCTTAGGGAAAGGTTTGGGCAACACAGATTAAAAGAGAGAGGAAACCAACCAAACTACTGTAGTGCCAAGGTGTACCCACACAGATCAACAATGCCGAGAGGAAACGAGATATCCGAGAACATCAGGAAGAAGGTACTGACAGCCCATCAGTCTTGGGAAAGCTATAAGACCATCTCCAAAATATTCCAGCTCCATCCATCCATCCAAGACAAATCATTTTGAAATGGAGGGCATTCAACATGACCACATCTCTGCCTAGAAGTGGACGCCCATCAAGACCATCACCAAGAAGCACCAGAAGAAGAATAAATCAGGTAAAAGTCAAACCACATATCACCTCTAAAGAGTTTCGGACCTCTCTGGCAGCATCTGGGGTAAAGGTACATGGGTCTACAATCACACGAAAATTGTTGGTTTTGATCGTGACAAAATAATTCTATCTCTGACTCATCTGTTTAAAGAAGGGACTTCCAGAAGGCCTTTGGTTTATCCAAGTGCTCTCGGGCAAAGTTGAAACGGGCAGTTTTGTTCTTTCTTGAGAGCAGAGGCTTCATTCTAGCAACCCGATCATGAATGTCATGTCTATTCAATTTTCGTCTGATTGTAGACCCATGTACATTTACCCCAGATGCTGCCAGAGAGGTCTGAAACTCTTTAGAGGTGATGTGTGGGTTGACTTTTACCTGATTTATTCTTCTTCTGGTGCTTCTTGGTGATGGTCTTGATGGGCGTCCACTTCTAGGCAGAGATGTGGTCATGTTGAATGCCCTCCATTTCTAAATTATTTGTCTTGGATGGATGGATGGAGCTGGAATCTTTTGGAGATGGTATTATAGCTTCCCCAAGACTGATGGGCTGTCAGAACCTTCTTCCTGAAGTTCACGGATATCTCGTTTCCTCTCGGCATTGTTGATCTGTGTGGGTACACCTTGGCACTACAGTAGTTTGGTTGGTTTCCTCTCTCTTATAATCTGTGTTGCCCAAACCTTTCCCTAAGGATGTCTCAGATGATCGGTTTGCTTAATTGACTAATTAAGCACCCAAATAAGTTTCACTTAATCTGTTACCTGCTTGACTTTACCAATTCAGCTAGGGGGTTCACTTACTTTTGAAATGGACTAATTCCATGTTTCATGTAGTCTTTTGGCTACTCAAACAATTCCCTCTAAAAAAAGTACATGCAAATGATAAACATAAACCTGACATTCCTTCTATGGAAAATTGGTGATGAAAAAAATGAAAAATCATGGTAAAACAAC
>NC_137920.1:43090289-43102789 GCF_963457725.1 Sprattus sprattus
TTACAAAAATCAACAATAAATAGTCAAATGTGCAAAATACGCCTGTATAATAAATTATCGAAAAAAAATAAACCCAACACTGTTATCCAGCAAACAGGCTGAAGTATCATTAATGTTTCTGTGGAGGATCGGTAGGGCAGCCTGATCAGAAGCCCTTTGGCTGTGGGCTGAACAACAGTCATCCATTAAAAACGTGCAGCCCTTTTCCCAACAATGTGCAAAATGCTGTCATAATATTTGTAAACAAATGTCCTGTAAGTCATCACTTGAAGAACATATAAACATGCAATGTGAATTATACATATATTTACACACATACTTTGGTCCACTTAATGACTTGCCAAGTTAGCATGCCATGGAATGTATAGATCAACTCTCCACCATAAAGTAATTTTCTCCTCCTCTAGCTAAGCATCACGCCTCACTCTCTTCCATATGTCCATCAGTTAGAGAAGAGTGGTTGCCTAGCTGCAGGCATGATTGACAGCTCAAGGCCAGGGCCTCCACATAGGCTGGGTTGGTGGCAACAGTTGCCGGGGGTGACAGCCTCCCTCTCCCATGTGTGTTGAGCCTGCGGTGACTGTGGCGGTGACGGTGACGGGGCTGGAGGCCTGTGCGGGGCGCTGCCGTCTGCAGGAGGGGGACGCTGAGAGAGACCCCAGAGGACTTCTGCTGATGCTGCCACTGACGTCAGCGTAGATGTGCCCACTCTCTTTCTGAGGCGGGTTCTGGCAGGCTGACCTGGAGCTTGGTTGCTTGGAGACGGTGGGGGGAGAGAGGGGAACTTGGAAGTCAGATTTCAGATGATGGCGACGGATAGCAACCATGTCCAGTCTTGATGACAACATCAGCTTCTGATTTGGAGACAGTCCTGTTCTCTCAAGGAATTCGGATGCTCTCTGCAGGCAGGAGGAGAAGCCATTGTGGAGGTTGTCCTGGTGACCATTGATGTCATGGGTACTGCTGTTCCTCAAAAAAGTAACAGTGTGTTCCAGAATCTCAGTTTTCTCTGCTCTTTTCTAAAGGGACAGAGACAGAGAGAGGGAGAGAAAATATGTTTAATTTAAAGTTTCTGTACAATTTTAGTTATTACTTTGGCAAATACCGATTTCAGAATGCATTTGATAAAAAACGAGGTGTCAGTCTTCATACCTGATTCTCACGGTCCTGCATCAGCGTCTTACGGAGTGTGTCTAGGCAAAGATTTATCCTTTCCCGCCTTCTCCTCTCCACTTGGGGCTTTAGGAGCTGAAGGGGAAAAGAAAACACTGGGGTTCAGATTTAAAGCAGTCATCAGCAACAACTAATAGATGATAATAATAATAATTCATTTTATGTTTAACGCACTTTTCATTATCGAGTGAGTAAGCTACAGGCTTTCTAATGCAGCTACCACAACCGCAAATAGTTCGGCAGTTAACCAGTTCATTGTTATACAGAATGCAACCTGTTATGATAAGGTTTTCCAAATGTAATAAGCTCTTGACAACAGCATACGACCGAATAATTTTAGGAAGTCTTATTAAGCATAGACAAACATTTTCAAATTAAACAATATAGGTAAACATTTTCCACTGTACGTTCAAAACACTTTGAAAGTGAGCTAGGCCTTACCTTGCGGTCTAGTTTGACATGTCGGGAGGTTAACTGCAGCCTCATGTTTGCAGCCATTGGTCTGGTAATCCTCAAATCCAATTTAAACCAAATCGATAAAGAAAAACTTCAAAATGCCGGTAAATAAAGTCTATCTGCTAAGATGGACGGTCTGCGCCAACGCCTTCTCAGTGGTTTTAAGCAGTTCTGACTTGCCTTTGACTCTACAGGCTTTATAAACCAACACTCACAGACCACGCCCCCACTACTGGCCAATCGCATGACCTACTGCGGCCCTGTGCTCGAGACAAGTTCTTGGAACGTATGTGTGAAGCCTGTCGGTCCAAGTAGAGGTGCGAGGGGGGGGTTAAGAAGAACGAATTAATCATTGGGCATTGAAAATAACCACCAAATAAATAAACAGATTACATGACGATTACAATTGCAGGCTATATTTCACATGTTAACAACGTTGAGCAGTAAATCCTTAAAGTTCTTAAAGTTCAGCATGAAAGCAGGGCTATTACAACCTGTTGAGACATTTTTCTTTATCTAAATGATAGGCCTATCTATGGATACTTCAAGTAGCCTACAAAGACAGGGAATATTTATGAAAACACACAGTAGCTTGAGTTTGTTAAACGTCTTATGATGATATGATTATAATTATAAACTATCCTGCATTCTTCATGGACATGAAAATCTCATGGCCTTCTGACACGCGTCGCTCTCTATGCAAAAAAAGCTGCGTGATGGCACGCGATCGCACCTCAGACTTCCGTGGGCACGTGCGTGTGTGTTAACTTCAAAGCGGCACGTTCTTGCGAGGCCTGCGGTGCACAACAGGAGCACGCGGGTGCAATGTCTCTAGCCTCTCTCGTGGTGAGAATCCCCACTCCACTCCACAGGTTCTCAAATCCCAAACTACCTTTAAATCCGACCATGAAGCACACTCTCTCCTGACACTCAGACATCCAAGTCCAAAGTCGGGAATGCAAAACCACGAGCACATTTCTGTTTTGGGCAAAGCTTACAATTAAACATCTCAATTAGACATCCTTAACATAAACATTACAATTAAACATCTCAACTACAACAAACAAACACGAACAACAGCGGAGCAAAGCGCGTAAAGGGCGCGTGGCGTTGCATATTGTTCTTTAAACCAGCAAAATGCAAACAGTGCAGAATATACATGTAACATGTTATTATTGCTAAGAACATACATGTAACATGTTACGATTGGTCAGAATATACATGTAGCATGTTATGGTTGGTTGGTTCATACAAAAAAAAAAAACAATCAAACGGATATGTGCCATTAAGGCTGTTTTGCTGATGTGGTTTTGAAATCAGTCTTTGGATATGGTTCCGTGGCTTGGTTTGTGTTCAGCGTGTAACTTCATTTTGAGACAATGTGACATTACTTCAGGTAAAGTGTTGCAGATGTGTGTGGTTAAGGTTTATGTGCAAAGATTGTGTGTTTTTTAACGCATATGTTAAGGATCTCGCACATCGAAGGATGAGCTGGTCAGACTAATCAATTTTGTCTGTTGTTTGTCGCTAAAATACATATTTGACAGAGGAGGTCAAATAAAATAGGTCAAATAAAAGTTTCCCTTTCGGACAGTAAACCTATCTAAAGTTCCCGTGGGAACAGCCCGAGACATTTAAAATGTGAGAACACACACACTTCTACACACACACACACATGCTCAGCTCCAGCTCAGTGAATTATACGCCAATTCACTCGTGCACGTCCACACGTTCTGTGGGAACTGGAGCTTAGGTGCGTGCGTGAGCGAGGTTTGGTGTCCGTGTTGGTGTCAGCACATCCGTTTGGCAATTACCTCGGAAGTGTGTTCATGCGTCCACGTGCAGGTGTGGTTCACCAGCTGCCAGTTACTCACACCAACTGCTCTGACGTCATTTCAAAGTTGAGGACAAACTGTTGGAATGCACGCGGGGGTGTGAGGCTAGAGATGTAGTGTAGAAATTGACAGGATTTTCGTAAACGCGCAAAATGTGTCCCGAAGCACTACCGTGGGAATGAAGAGAGGGATGGTTTCTCTGGTTGACACACACGTAGACACCTTCAAGCAGCTAGATCATACGTCCGTGTTGAGACACTAACGGAGTTCAAGTGAATGGCAAATCTCCTTCTTCATTATAGCGGCGTCCCAATCTTTTTTTTTTCGGAAAGTTCGTCCTTAATACTGATGTAAAACATTAGTGCTTCAAATAAATGGATGTGAATAGAAACACAACATCGCCTCACACCCTCTAAGTTTTTTTGCACGTATCTCCTTTCTGAGGAATTGTAGCGTATCTAACCTTAACTTAAAAAAGACAAAACCCACCTTGCATAAAGACAATGCATGTCGGCTAAATAAACAGCAGGCGAACGTCTGTGATAGATCAAAAGTAGGCTAAAGTGTCGTTTACATGGAGCCTAGTTTGTCAATCTGATACGGATAGCTAATACAGATAGCCCTATCATACATACGAACACTCTCTATCCGCACCTTGTTTCTGCAACGATCGCAGTCCGGGGTAGAAAGTGAGTAGATTTGAATCGGTACGGGGGCTGGTGTTCGTCTGCACGGTTTCACGCAACCTGATGACGTCACTGCCCCACGTGATCTTTTCCGATCTTTTCCATCTCCAACCAGTATATAAATAACTTGTTCTCCCTCAAAATCTCACTCATGGTGGGCCTCGAATTCACTAACATTAACCCAGTCTTCTGATTTTTGATTAGCCCCCTATCTTGATCTAATTCTTCTTATTCAGACGTAACATAACTTTCATGACCACAAATATAAATTGGCCAGCGATTTAATTTGCTTTTTTATTCATAAATGTATGTAAAATGCTCGGAGCAATGCATCGTGGGAAATGGGATGACAGACATGTCATGTTACTGTTCCAAACTCTTTATTAACAATAGAAAAAAGAATTCATTTTCGCATATCCTTTAGTCTGACCACTGATTTTATTAACCATCATAATGTAATGTTGTTAATTGGAGCTTGAATGTCTTGTGTAATTTGTTTATCCGTTTGCTGCTTCCTTTACCTTGTGCTTTTGAGTCTCTTCTTCTAGGTTTTTCACGTTTTTTCAGTTGTGTAAATAAAGCGCTAAAGCGCCACCCACAGGCGTGAGGTATGTACTACAGTCGGTTCACCGCAATCTGCTGCCTCCGTGTTTACGCAAATCTCTCGTTGCCAGCCTCCGTATGTACGAAATTAAAAGATTCGATTGGTGTGAAAAGTAAATCCGATTCGGAGGCCCTAGACTTCGTGTGCATTGCACCTAAGTCCAGGCCAGCTGTCATGACTCCTGATTCGTTCAGTGTCTTTCCAATTGTCTCCCGTTGAAAACGACTTGTTTGTCGGTTAGTTGTTAAAATCCTCACCTTTTGTTTGATGAGGAGACGTGTAACCTACCTCACGCGGGGCGTCTCTTCTGATGTCTCCGGTCGGCGCGTGCCGCCTCCTGTTGGCGCACGCAGAATTCTCCATAGTTTTTAGTTTATAAAAACTTAGTTTAGTTAATCGACTCAGACGCACGTTATTTTTTAAAAAACGTTCTCAGTCTATTTTAGATCACCGAAAAGCCAACTTGCTCTGAATGACGGAGAACTAGCATTCACAGATTTTACATGCATTTTGAAAGAAAGAATTGATCAGATAAATATGCCAATACTGAAGCAAATGTGTTTCTTGGTTTTCTGGTTTTATATGCAACTCAGCCACCTTATAATGAAAGATTGACAATCCTGGCCCCTGTTGCTTCAAACTCCCTCTAAACTTTCTCCATATCCATTTCAAAGTCTATATGAATACTAGAGGCAATCCAGTTCAAGTTTTTATGAACACTCATGAGATCATTCTGCCCTTCAGGGATTATTTCAATTTACTTTTACGTAATTACATTTCGTTTCCGCCAAATTCTGCTTCAAGTTCTCTAGTGCCTTCAATATGCAGCAAATCAGAACACACCTGGTAGCCCGCGCGCCCTCGACGCGAGACAGAGAGCGGATTTTGCGTACAGGTGGGCCAGGTGTCAACTCACGCGCAGTAAATGGATAACACGCGCCAGTTACATTTACATGATAACAGTCATGTGTCTGTCCTGAGCCACGCGACATTCCCGAATTAACCAACTAACTACAAGATAGAGTGTAATAGAACAACACATCAGAGTCAAAACGTTGAAAATCTTTTCAGAAAATGCATTTATTTTCTTTAATATAAAAATATAGACAAATATAATTACTATAATTAACTTTTAAAGTGACAGAATTTAAGTAAATAAATAAATGTGCAAAATAGACGTGAGAATTTAAATAATAAAAGTGGCACTTAGAACAATGTGAAAGCAACAGTGTGAAGGCAGAGTTGCACTCTTAGAGAATAAAACCTGTTCTCCATGAAGAGAGTCTTAAAAGTTCTGTTCAGAACACGTCCTAGCTTCTACAGTCATTTAGTTCTGTTCAGAGTTCTAGGTTCTACTGTCATTAGTTCTGCTCAGAACACATCCTAGTTTCTACAGTCATTTAGTTCTGTTCAGAACACGTCCTAGGTTCTACAGTCATTTAGTTCTGTTCAGAGTTCTAGGTTCTACTGCAGCAGTTTCAGCTGTGGTGAACAGAACACATCTCTGACTAACAGTTCTTTAAGATTCCACAGGACCCATAGCGATCTCAGAATGTAGAAACTGTTGCCATAACTCAATAATGTACATACATTACAACCATAATGTATATTCACATATAGCCCTCGCTGCAACATCCACTACAGAAGTGTGTTTACATCCAGGTTGGTCCAGTTGTACCTCACATCACTCTCTTCCATATGTCCATCAGTTAGAGTAGAGTGGTTGCCTAGCTGCAGGCATGATTGACAGCTCAAGGCCAGGGCCTCCAAATGGGCTGGGTTGGGGGCAACAGTTGCCGGGGGTGACAGCCTCCCTCTCCCATGTGTGTTGAGCCTGCGGTGACGGGGCTGGAGGCCTGTGCGGGGCGCTGCCGTCTGCAGGAGGGGGACGCTGAGAGAGACCCCAGAGGACTTCTGCTGATGCTGCCACTGACATCAGCGTAGATGTGCCCACTCAGGTCAGCTTCCTGAGGCGGGGTCTGGAAGGCTGATCTGGAGCTTGGTTGCTTGGAGACGGTGAGTGGAGAGAGGGGAACTTGGACTTCAGATTTCAGGTGGTGATGATGGCGACAGATAGCAACCATGTCCAGTCTTGATGACAACATCAGCTTCTGATTTGTAGACAGTCCTGTTGTCTCAAGGAATTCGGATGCTCTCTGCAGGCAGGTGGAGAAGCCATTGTGGAGGTTGTCCTGGTGACCATTGTTGTCATGGGTACTGCTGTTCCTCAGAAAAGTAACAGTGTGTTCCAGAATCTCAGTTTTCTCTGCTCTTTTCTAAAGGGACAGAGAGAGGGAGAGAAAAAAATATGTTTAATTTAAAGTTTCTGTACAATTTTAGTTGTTACTTTGGCAAATACCGATTTCAGAATTAATTTGATAAATAACAAGAGGTCAGTCTTCATACCTGGTTTTCACGGTCCTGCTTCAGCGTCTTACGGAGTGTGTCTAGGCAAAGATTTATCCTTTCCCGCCTTCTCCTCTCCACTTGGGGCTTAAAGAGCTGAAGGGGAAAAGAAATACAAATTAATTATTATTGGTATGATTAATATTAATATTTGTGAACGGATATATATTCACACATATTGTATAACAGTGTTTTCAGTTGGGGAATAGAACTTTAACTATTTAGCGACAGTAAAGCTCGTAGACAAGTAAAGTTCATGCTACACAGTCGGCTATTTAATAACAAAATGAATAGAAAGTCGAATCTTACCGTGCGGTCTGGTTTCATGTGTTGACAGTTGAACTGGTGCTGCAAGGTTGTATGCATAATTATTGAAGTTTATCCCGGAATAAGGAGAATACAAATCCAAACAGTCAAAAATGTAGTGAAGTTTCAAAATTCAGCCATTACGTATTTATATCTTCGCAACCCACCTTTAGGATCGGTGAGGTGAGTCTGGCATGCGACAGCCATTATTTAAACTCAGGGCTCAGTGGACACGCCCCTGAGTTGCATCTGGCCAATGACAGGGCGTTCTACTGGGGTGGGGAGGACGCATAGCTCCTATTATCCAATAATGCAAAGATTCTACGCAACTCAGAAACATTAAATTAAATTCATACCAATTTTCCAGTTGAATGTAAAATGACTGGTTATTTGACCTTTCACTGTTCAATTAAAATGCTTAGTTTAGGTGAGACTGTCTGTGGTAAAATATTCAAAATTTGGTTTGAAGATCAGCAGGTTGATGAAATGGGGCTTTTCATTGTTTGTCTGAAATACAGTGCAGTTTAGTTTACCCCAGGATAGCCGAACCACTCAAAAGCAAACGACAGCGGTTCCCCGAGTCCCCCACAGCACACGTTCACACCTCAGACTCGCCAGGGCACGTGTGGGGGTGATGTAGCCTTCTTCATTGCGGATGTCCCCTGTCCCGCAGCTCCCGCTGCGCGCACGAGCGCACTGCCCCCCACCCTGTGCGAACTGCGAAGGAGAGACATACGCACGCGTCTACGGAAGTAGTGAGGTGTGAGCGTGTGCCGCGTGAGACCCCTCTGAAGTTCGCAATTCAAATGTCTGCGGTAATTTCCATTTCGCCCTTTGTCCCTTACTGGCAGACTAGTAGGCTATCTACCAGGATAGATGCTTAGATAATGTGATGGTCGTTCAACTCAAACCGAATGAGTAGATTAACGGATCCAAAGTTGCTAGCAGCATTTTAAAAGTTAATTGCACACAGATGTCGTTTGATTTAAAACCTCCCTTGCATTCCTCGTGCAATATAGAAGAGAAAGCCCGCGATGTGACCTGTGAAATATTTGTGAAACCTAGTGTGTCAGTTTCATCCACCGACCACCGCCACCGTTAGTCCATAAGTCTGCGTCTTACACCTCCACGTGTGAGTAGCGGAGTGGTTCGGTTCCCACGACGGCCTGAGACAGTTGCTCCGGTGTGAAACTTGGCAAAATCTACCCCTGACAGACACAGGCAGGGAGAGAAAGAAAGAGAGAGAGAGGTATAAATATAATGTCTCTCATTTTAAAACTCAGCGTGTATGCAGAACATACGCCCTCCTCTGGCCATAGTTATGAACAGCATGTGTTCAGCCAAAACTGCTGCCAGCATGTCTGTCTATTTCACTCTGGAAGAGTATGGTAATGCACATTCACAGGTTAAAACATTGAATGTATGTACACAGGTAGGAATATATATACTTTGCACAAACAAGGTACACAACGTCTCCGTTTGGAATGAGGCAAAGGCAATGGCTCATGGCTCTTCAGACTAGGGCATCTAGGGTTAGGGTTAGGGTTCTATTTAAACAGAACTCTTCAGACTAAGGCATCTAGGGTTAGGGTTAGGGTTTTATTTAAACAGAACTCTTCAGACTAGGGCATCTAGGGTTAGGGTAAGGGTTCGGTCTCCTTCATCAACACACAGCTACCTTCACATGACACTCATTTTGTGACACTGGTCAAATTCAGTGATTATGGGCCCAGTATGCTGATAACTGGTTAGACACAGCATGTGTGTGTGTGTGTGTGTGTGTGTGTGTGTGTGTGTGTGCGTGCGTGTGTGTGTGTGTGTGTGTGTGTGTGTGTGTGTGTGTGTGTGTGTGTGTGTGTGTGTGCAGGTATGACCACAAGCTGATAGAATTCACGGAATACATCATCTAGCTACCACACATCATCTAACACAGTGGTTCTCAAATGGAGGTACGTGTACCCCTGGGTGTCGTGATGTCATGCGTGATATTGTTTACGTTCAGTATATAATCCATACGCGCATGTGCGCGCCGTCACCATTTTGATTGCACTTAAGAGATGCTACACATGTTCTGAATAAAGAGCCATTCATTGTTAAAACACAGTGACTAGTGAGTCCTGTAATTCGTCTCGGCGACGAACGCCACACTGGGGGTACGTGAAGACAGTCCAGGGGGCATACCTGAGATTAAAAAAATAAACATATTTATAATTAGCACCATTCCAAAATCCTTTAAAAATAGTGATTATACGGCTCTTCAGAATGTTCCAAAAAAGTTCCTTTGATTTTAATAGGCCAACCCAATGTTAACAGGTATTTTATTTCTTGATATTCACCGCTGCAAAAAGTTTATGACCACTGTCATTGGCAACGGATTTTGTGCTTCTAATTTACATCTCTCATATCATTCCGCAAGATGTCTGGTCATTTAAAGTGACGGAAAGTCATTGTAACTTGAAGTCAGCAGGTAATGGCTTGCTATGTAACACCTGAAACGTTGAAATTCTATTAGCCTGAATAACAATTTTTTCTTGGCGGAAATCACGAAACGGCAACAGAATCATTAAAAATAGGTATTTTGGAGGAATGTCTTCTATCGTTTTGGCAAGTTTATGTATTTATTTATGCGTTTATTTGAAAAGGGACAGTGTACATTGATAAACATTTCCCAGAAAATGCACCGGAATTAGCTAGGTTAACTAGTTTTCATCCGTTGTCCCTTGGCATGGCATGACAGAGAGATACGGAAATAAAAGAAGGAAATAATAATAATTATATAATCAAAAGAAATAATAATAAAAAAGACAAGCAACAGTTTGACAAAACAGTGCAGTTAAGAAAACAAATTTAAAAAACCAGACAGACAAGGTGTTTGACATAAAAAGAAGGTACAGTGTAAGTAATGCAGTGCCCTAATTATGGTTGCAGGTTTGGTTATTTTGTATCCATTCCTCAATTTTGTTTTTGAACACTGAAATACTGGCGCACTCCCTCACATCAGTAGGGAGGGTATTCCAGTAATTAGAGGCGCATACTCAAAAAAAAAAAAGGGCACCCATCGCCAAGATTATTTATGAAATTAACAATAATAATAATAAATAAAAAAAACATATTTAAAAAATATTTTTACTGTTTTCTGAAGGTTAAAGCATAAGCAGCATTACACTAATTATGCTGTTCTCAACCTGTGTTTCCTCTTGGCAGGATAAGACAGCTAGCTTACATTTCCCTTATTTTACTCTTTTTCACCATCTACAATTACTCATACAAATTTGATCGTTGTAAAACAGGCAAAACGAAGAGATACATAAATATCACGTTAAACAATGTGGGACAAGGATAGCATGACACCGAGAGCTAGCATAGTTTACCTGCTATTTTATTGCTGTGAATTCTCGTGACATTTATAAACATAAGTTCAACATACATTCGAAATTGTCTAAACGCCATTTATACAACACAAAATAAGCACCTTCAGACAAATAATGTCATTAAGCATGACAAACGTCAGTAAACAGCTGGACAATGCTTTGAAATTAAGTTAGTTGTTTGTTTATTTTTTTAGGAAACGTCGGACCACGTCGGATAACGTTGTTATGTTTTCAGACATAGTGGTTTCAGCGGCACTAATGTTGTTGTTAATTTATAACAAACAACGTCGGGGGGTTGCACAAACACCGTCATTACCTGTTTGTCTGATGCTGCAGGTCAGTGAAGAAGTAGGCTGCACCGGCCTGGCGCTGGCGCTCAGCACTGATGTGGGGGATGAGGAGGGAGGGCCGCGGCGGAGGCTTGTGAGCACCGCGGGGCATAGGCATAAAATACTATTCTATGTCTATACCGCGGAGCATGTCGGGCGAAATTCTCACAAGAACTCAAATAAATGCCCCCTCAGATATCAAAACACATTTGGGGAAATTGATGACAGAGAGACTAATTTGTATTCTATAAAATATTGATGAATGAAAAAAAAATTGGGCTCCAGCAAAAAGGGCACTTTTTCTCAACCAGGGCACAAGGGCTGGTGCTTGAGCACCACTAGGGGTCTATCTGTGCACGTGCCTGCTGAGAAGACTGTCAGTCCCACGTACTGTGTCTATACTGTATAACACAGTCTCCCCTAGTGACTGCCCTAGTTGCCAAGCCATTGCCATCCTTCAGCTTTATAAACTAATTTAATGGTGGAGGTGCCAGCCCATGTAATATTTAAAAATGAGACAGGCATCCAAAAACTGTAAGAAACTGTCACATTTGAATAAGTTATACTTTGTTGTTATATGGCAGTGGTGATAGCTGATTGGTTTCTGGTCTAGAGTTTTTAGAGTCTGTAGAGGGTCTCTATTGATTTAAGAGTTGTTGCTTGTGACCAGAGTACTTGCTTGTGACCAGCTTGTGTAACAGTACGAGATGTGAGAAAAGATCATGGCATGCATAAAATAGCTTCCTCTGTAGGTAAGTACAGCCTTACATGTCTAAAATTAGCCAAGTTAAATGATATGGTATTGGACACCTTTTTGACATGATTTTTAAATGTTAAATTGCAAGCTAAAATGATCCCCAAGTAACTGTATAATAAGCAGGACTTTTATCGCTGTCACCCTGTCATACATTCCCCCTAGCAGCCAGCAGAGGGCGTAGTCTCACTAACTGAAGCAAAAGCCAGAGTCCTGTCCTTTGGTTTAAACCCAGAGAATGCATATACCAATGTTCCTCCTACCAGCCAGCCGATGGCGCTGACACTCTTTCACAGAGGGCTGGCGTAGTCTTCCTCCCCTGTTTATCTGGTCAGGTGTGAACACACACACACACACTCACACACACACTCACACACACACACACACACACACACACACACACACACACACACACACACACACACACACACACACACAATAGACCAGCTGTCAGGGCAGGGGAGAGGGGTGTTGTGACTGTGTCCTGTAATGGTGGGGGCCTGTCACATCTGATTGGCTGACAGATTTGAAATAGGGCACAACTGCTTCATGGGGGCTGGAGGGGGGGGGGGGGGGGGGG
>NC_137920.1:43105289-43107789 GCF_963457725.1 Sprattus sprattus
CTGTGTGTGTGTGTGTGGTGTGTGTGGTGTGTGGAGAGACTGTGTGTGTGTGGTGTCGAGACACTGTGGGCCTGATTTACTAATATGCGAGCGCTGCTTAATCTGCGTTCGCAAATTAACGCACGGTGTTTTTGTGCATTTTCCGTGGTATTTATCAAACCACATCTGCGCTGGGCACTGTTTGCTTACTCCACCCTTTAAAGGACCTGATTTACTAACATTGATTTGCGAACGCAGCTCGATCTGCGCCTTTGCCAGGCGCACATTAACGCCCGCATTTTCCGTGATATTTATCAAGCCAGATCCTGGGCAATCATTATTTAGCGCACCGTTAAAAGACGGGAGAAATTGCCTGCAAGTTACTGCCCACCATGGAGATTCGAGGAAGAAAAAACTAAGGTTCAGCGGAGAGGAGATATTGGTTCGCGTTTGCTCAATCATTGAACCTGATTCAATGGGTTATATTGTTGTTTTGCCCGCCATCACCTACAGCGAGATGTTTAAAAGAACACGATTATAAATAATATGCTATTGGTGGCATTAATGCATAAACTGTCTATTATAACAATATAGGTGTGTACACGGCGAGATTAATACGTTCTGGGACATGGGTTCACTACAATATATCCCCACTGAAACAAATACATTTACCAAGTAGTCAGGCCTCTCCAAAATCACCGTTGCTCAATCATGAATAGATGGCACTATTCCGGAAGATAAAACTGTCATGGACAGACCACTACCACGTAAGTAATGGTCATGTTGGCATCACATATGACCTGGACATTCATTGAATATGTGTGCTTTCTGTTTTGGTAAACGTGTTCGTGGATTGAAGGTGGGACTGTTTGCATGTGGGTGCAAGCAATGGTTCCAATTACGTTCGGAAAGTTTGCGATTTCAAAAAAAGTCCTGTTTGATGTCTCTAATTTATGCTATGGCAGTGGGGAAATGTAATGACCAGCGCACCGTAGCAATGCGTCGAGTACCTGGGTGAATATTTGGCTGAGTGAAGGCTGAGATATGACAACTGCTGATGCTATAACTGTTTGAAATGATCCGATGCCAAAATTTGTAATGTTGTCCTGAGTTTAACAACTGATGGAATGGAATGTGATCTCCGGTTGGAGGCTTCGATGTCTCTGATCTGGTTCAGAAGTATTGCGTGGCTGGTTAACCTGTACCGTCTAATGATTTGTGGATCGCTTAACTGAAAAAGTGTTATACCAGTTGAAAAAAATATTTCTGTGCGCTGTCTCTGTATATATCTTCGCCTTGCTCTTATAACTGGTGCAATATCAACGTTTTCAGACTCAATGGAAAATGCGCTTCCTGGTTAAGACGTGCTTTTAGGAGGCGGAGAATTATCCCGCAAATTGAGACGTGCGCTCGACAGGCAGTTTTAGTAAATACCACGCAATACATCATTAGGCGCACTTACCTTCTCTCCTCCCATTAAATTGCGCTCCATGCCCACGTTCCACCCAGGTTTCCACCTACGTTTCCGTGCCCAACCCTGTTCACACCCACAGGCGTTAATATGCGCTGCGGCCCCTTAGTAAATACCGTTTTATGTTTACGACCGCTATTTTACGCCAGAAATGGGCGCAATCCTGTTAGTAAATCAGGCCCTGTGTGTGTGTGGTGTGTCGAGAGACTGTGTGTGTGTGCTGTGTGTGGTGTGTCGAGAGACTGTGTGTATGGTGTGTATGGTGTGTCGAGACACTGTGTGTTTGGTGTGTCGAGACACTGTGTGTGTGTTGTGTGTGTGGTGTGTCTAGAGACTGTGTGTGTGTGGTGTGTGTCGAGAGACTGTGTGTGTGTGGTGTGTGTAGTCTGTCGAGAGACTGTTTGTCTATGGTGTGTGTGGTGTGTCGAGAGACTGTGTGTGTGTTTGAAAACAGCGTAGTGGGTATACACTGTGCTCATAGGGTTACTATTACAGTGGTAAGGAGAGTAGGAACAGAAAACATGTCAGTTGTGGCAATAAGATGGTGGCATAGGGTATGGGGTACAGTAAGTGTACGGCAGTACGGTGGTGATGGGTGCACTTTTATACACGGCCAGATCGCAAGACAAACAATAAACACATCTCAGCTGAACAGGCTAACTTTAAACACACACACACACAGACCCCCCCCCACACACACACACACACTCACACACACACACACACACACACACACACACACACACACACACACACACACTCACACACACACACACACACACACACACACACACACACACACACTCACACACACACACAACTCAGCTGAACAGGCTAACTTTAAACACACACACACACAGACCAACACACACACACACACACACACACACATACACTCACTCATTCACTCACACACACACACTCACACACACAAATACACACACACACACACACACACACACACACACAACCACAAACTAAGCCTTCCACCCTCCCGTCTCCCTTCTGTTGGTCTGGGAAACATTAAACCAGACACTCGCTCTTCCCCCT
>NC_137920.1:43125289-43130289 GCF_963457725.1 Sprattus sprattus
TGTCTGATCTCTGTGTCCACATCTGTCTGTCTGATCTCTTTGTACACATCTGTCTGTCTGATCTCTGTGTACACATCTGTCTGTCTGATCTCTCTGTCCACATCTGTCTGTCTGATCTGTGTCCACATCTGTCTGTCTGATCTCTGTGTACACACCTGTCTGTCTCTCCACGTGCCAAAATAATACTTTTCTATTAGCCTGCTTTGTTCCTCTAACTCAGCACCACTAAACTGGTGTCTGTGTGTGTGTGTGTGTCTTTGTGTTTGTGTGTGTGTGTGTGTGTGTGTGCGTGTCTTTGTGTTTGTGTGTATATGTGTCTTTGTGTGTGTTTGTGTGTCTTTGTGTGTCTTTGTGTGTCTTTGTGTGTGCGTCTGTGTGTTTGTGTGTGTTTGTGTGTGTGCGTATTTGTGTGTGTGTGTCTTTGCGTGTCTCTGTGTTTGTGTTTGTGTGTGTGTGTGTGTGTGTGTGTTTGTGTGAGTGTGTGTGTGTTTGTGTGTGTTTGTGTGTGTGTATGTGTCAGTGGCTCTGTCTCAGTCTGCTCAGGTGTGTGTGTGTCGGACTGTGTTTCCTGAATTCTCCCCTCTCTCTTCTCTCCTCCAGCGAACAAGAAGAAGGAGAAGGAGCGGCCTGAGATCTCTCTCCCGTCTGACTTTGAACACACCATCCATGTTGGGTTCGACGCCATCACTGGAGAGTTCACGGTAGGAGTGGATGTGTGGGTGTTTGGTCTCTGTGTCTGTGTACGTGAGTGAGTGCCGCTGTTTGTTTTTGCATGTATGTGTTTGTATCTGTTAACACTTCATGTGCCTGTCAGAGTTCTATAGTGTTTGTGTGTGTGTCTCCGAGAGTGATGTACACATGTCTGTCAGAGTTCTATGTGTGTGTGTGTGTGTGTGTGTGTGTGTGTGTGTGTGTGTGTGTGTGTGTGTGTGTGTGTGTGTGTGTGTCAAACACTCTCAAACACTCTCATTCTCTTCTTCCCTCCTTCTCTCTCAGGGTATACCAGAGCAATGGGCTCGACTTCTACAGACGTCCAACATCACAAAGATGGAACAGAAGAAAAATCCACAAGCCGTCATCGATGTTCTTAAGTTCTACGATTCAAAAGATACCTCCAGCAACCAGAAATACATGAGCTTCACATCTGGAGGTGACTGAGAGGGTGTCTATGTGTGTGTGTGTGTGTGTGTGTGTGTGTGTGTGTGTGTGTGTGTGTGTGTGTGTGTGTGTTTGTCTGTGTGTGTGTGTCTATGTCTATGTGTGTGTGTGTGTGTGTGTGTGTGTGTGTGTGTGTTTGTCTGTGTGTGTGTGTGTGGGTGGGTTGTAATGTCTATGTGTGTGTCTGTATGTGGGTGTGTGTGTGAGAATTTTGGGCAACCATGAAGGAGGGGGGTCATTTCTAACCCAGTGTCTGTTCTGCTCTGACAGATAAAACAGCACAGGGCTACATCGCCACAAATACCCTGGTGAGTGGAGTTAAGATATATATATAATATATATACAATATAATGATCTGATTATTATTAAATATTATATTATTATTATCTAATTAGTACTTATATTCTCATTTAGATTAAGATGTATATATATATATATATATAAATCATGGGCTGGATAAACAGTATATTATATCTAGTGATATATGTCTGTACGAATGTAAAAAGTATGGATGGATACAGAGTTGGATTCATAGATGGATAGAAGGATGGATGGATGGAGTGATAGAGGGATAGAGGGATGGATGGATAGATGGATAGATGGATAGATAGATAGATGGATAGAGGGATGGATGGATGGAGTGATAGAGGGATGGATGGATGGATGGATAGAGGGATGGATGGATGGAGTGATAGAGGGATGGATGGATGGATGGATAGATAGAGGGATGGATGGATGGACTGATAGAGGGATGATGGATGGATGGATAGATGGATAGAGGGATGGATGGATGGAGTGATAGAGGGATGGATGGATGGATGGATAGATGGATAGAGGGATGGATGGGTGGCTAGATAGAGGGAAAGAGGGATGGATGGATGGAGTGATAGAGGGATTGATGGATGGAGTGATAGAGGGATGGATGGATGGATGGAGGGAAAGAATGATGGATGGATAGATGGATGGATAGAGGGATGGATGGATAGATGGAGGGATAGATGGATAGAGGGAGGGATAGAGGGATGGATGGATGGAGGGAAAGAAAGATGGATGGATAGATGGAGGGATAGAGGGATGGATGGATCGATGGAGGGATAGAGGGATGGATGGATAAAAGGATGGAGGGATAGAGGGATGGATGGATGGATAGATGGATGGAGGGAGGGCTGTCTCTACATCCACTGTGGATCTGCTTCATACAAACCAAATTAGCATATACATTAGCATAAACCTCTGCTTAGCGCTGTAGTGCGCCCTACCTCTCTCTCTCCCTCTCTCTCTCTCTCTCTCCCTTTCTATCTCCCTCCCTCCCTCTCTCTCTATCTCACTCTCTCTGTCCCCTCTCTCTCTCTATCTCCCTCCCTCTCTCTCTCCCTCCATCTCTCTCTATCTCCCTCTCTCTCTTCCTGTCTCTACCCCCCCCCCCCCTCCTCCTTTGATGTTTAAAATAATCTGACAGATGAGAGAATCTGCCCCCATAGAGACTCACTGCATTAGTATCGTACTGCAGAGAGGGGGGTGGGGGGTATTCACACGGTTCATCACTCCCTCTCCCTCTCCCTCTCCCTCTCCCTCTCCCTCCCTCTCTCTCTTCCTCCTCTCCTCCTGTAGAATCGGCTGCTGTCCTCTGGTCCCCCTGTGAGTCTCAGGAGTTGCAGTAGTCTCTTTGATAAGGTGAGAAACCCTCCCTCCCTCTCTCCCCCCTTCTCCCTAACCCTCTCCCTCTTCCTCTCTCTCTCCCCCTTCTCCCTAACCCTCTCCCTCTTCCTCTCTCTCTCTCTCTCTCCATTCTCTCTAACCCTCTCTCTCTTTCTCTAACCCTCTCTCTCTTCATCCCTCTCTCCCTCTCCCTCTCCCTCTCTCCCTCTCCCTCTCCCTGACCCTATCCCTCTCTCCCTTTTCCTCTCCCTCCTCTCTCCCTAACCCTCTCTCTCTCCCTCTTCCCCTCTCTCTCTCCCTCTTCCCCTCTCTCTCTCTCTCTCTCTCTCTCCCTAACCCTCTCTCTCTCTCTCTTTCCCTCTCTCCCTCTCTCTTTCCCTCTCTCCCTCTCCCTAACCCTCCTTCCTATACACTTCATCATATGAGGTTTGATATTTAAATGTTATTATAATGGGCGGTATGATAATAATAGTGTGCTATGATGGTGGTTTGATATTTAAATGTGAGTATAGTGGGCTGTATGATAATAATGGTGTGCTATAACGCTCTGACCCCCCCCCCCCCCCTCAAGAGTGCTAAGTTGACCTCAGACTCCCCCCTCGCCCCCCCGGTCTCAGAGGAGGAAGTGGACGATGATGACGAGGAAGACGAGGATGAAGACGAAGAGGATGATGACGAAGACGATGATGATGACGAGGTCCCTCCGGTCATCGCACCTCGACCAGAACACACCAAGTCGGTGAGTGTGTTAGTGTGAGAGTAAGCTTTGGGGACATGTTTACGAATGTTGTTAATCTGAACACTAAAATGAAAACGTGTTATCTCTGTGTATGTGTGTGTGTGTGTGTGTGTGTGTGTGTGTGTGTGTGTGTATCCCACAGATTTACACACGCTCTGTCGTGGACAGCTCCTCTAACTCACACACACTGGCTCCCTTCGGCCAGGCCCCGCCCACTCCAGCAGAGTCAAAGGCGGAGCCTGATGGGGGCGGAGTCACCACGACAGCCACCTCCAGCGCCCTCTATCGCCATACCGACCGGCAGAGGAAGAAATCAAAGATGTCAGACGAGGAGATACTGGAGAAGCTAAGTAAGTGTGATTACCTGTGTGAGTGTGTGTATGTGTGTGTGTTTACCTGTGTGAGAGTGTGTGTGTGTGTGTGTGCATACCTGTGTGCGAGTGTGTGTGTCTGTGCTCACCTGTGTGAGAGTGTGTGTGTGATTACCTGTGTGTGAGTGTGTCTGTGCTTACCTGTGTGAGAATGTGTGCGTGTTCACCTGTGTGTGTATTTTTTGTATGCATGTTTTACTGTGATAGATATCCATATAACCCTGTCCCTTTTACTTTTTAATCCCATAACCACACACACACAACCACACACACACACACACACACACACACACACACACACACACACACACACACACACACACACACACAGGGAGTATCGTGAGTGTTGGTGACCCCAAGAAGAAGTATACTCGCTTCGAGAAGATCGGCCAAGGGTGAGTTCCCTCTCTCTCTGTGCTCATTTTGTGTATCCTCAGATATATGCTGAAATCCACAGTGGAAATAAGGGACTGCATTGTCAAGATGAGGCGCTGAATGACCCTAACCCATATCCCTGTATACAGCATACATCACACACCCTAACCCTGTATAAAGCATACATCACTAACACTAAAGGCCATGGAGAGGTGCTCAGAGAGGGTTTGGAGAGGTGTTCAGAGAGGGTTTGGAGAGGTGCTCAAAGAGGGTTTGGCGGGGTGCTCAGAGAGGGTTTGGGGAGGTGCTCAGAGAGGGTTTGGAGAGGTGCTCAGAGAGGGTTTGGGGGGGTGCTCAGAGAGGGTTTGGGGAGGTGCTCAGAGAGGGTTTGGGGGGGTGCTCAGAGAGGGTTTGGGGGGGTGCTCAAAGAGGGTTTGGGGAGGTGCTCAGAGAGGGTTTGGAGAGGTGTTCAGAGAGGGTTTGAGGAGGTGCACGTCAGGCCACCGAGAGGTGCTCAAAGAGGGTTTGGGGAGGTGCTCAGAGAGGGTTTGGAGAGGTGTTCAGAGAGGGTTTGAGGAGGTGCACGTCAGGCCACCGAGAGGTGTTCAGAGAGGGTTTGGGGAGTTGCTCAAAGAGGGTTTGGGGAGGTGCTCAGAGAGGGTTTGAGGAGGTGCACGTCAGGCCACCGAGAGGTGCTC
>NC_137920.1:43135289-43137789 GCF_963457725.1 Sprattus sprattus
ATTTCCAACCTTGTCAATGTCTTGACTATATTTTCTATTCATTTTGCAACTCATTTGATAAATACAAGTGAGAGTTTTCATGGAAAACATGAAATTGTCTGGGTGACCCCAAACTTTTGAGCGGTAGTGTACATACTGTACATACATACACACATACATACATACATACACACACACACACACACACACACACACACACACACACACACACACACACACACACACACACACACACACACACACAATTACATACATACACACACGCATACACACACACATACTGTACATACATTCTCACATACATACATACTGTACATACATACATACATACATACATACATACATACATACATACATA
This sequence comes from Sprattus sprattus, assembly GCF_963457725.1. Taxonomy (NCBI): domain Eukaryota; kingdom Metazoa; phylum Chordata; class Actinopteri; order Clupeiformes; family Clupeidae; genus Sprattus; species Sprattus sprattus. Next base: position 43,135,648 of record NC_137920.1, read on the forward strand.
CATACATACATACATACATACATACATACATACATACATACATACAGTACATACATTCATACAAATGTATATTATATTGCACAGTACTCACTTCTGCTATAGTTTTTTATAGTTTTATTGTATTGAATGGATATGTGCTATGTGCTACACACACACACACACACACACACACACACACACACACACACACACCCACACACACACACACACACATATGTGCTATGATACTGATGTATTGGAAAGTTTGATCTGAAGCAGATCTGAATTCTCGTGTGTAAAATCCTTTCTGAAGAGGATCTGAATTCTCGTGTGTAAAGTGCTATCTGAAGCGGATCTGAATTCTCATGTGTAAAGCTATCTGAAGCGGATCTGAATTCTCATGTGTAAAGCTATCTGAAGCAATCTGAGTTCTCGTGTGTAAAGTGCTATCTGAAGCAGATCTGAATTCTCATGTGTAAAGTTTATCTAAAGCGGATCTGAGTTCTCGTGTGTAAAGTGCTATCTGAAACAGATCTGAATTCTCATGTGTAAAGCTATCTGAAGCGGATCTGAATTCTCGTGTGTAAAGTGCTATCTGAAGCGGATCTGAATTCTCGTGTGTAAAGCTATCTGAAGCAGATCTGAGTTCTCATGTGTAAAGCTATCTGAAGCAATCTGAGTTCTCGTGTGTAAAGTGCTATCTGAAGCAGATCTGAATTCTCATGTGTAAAGTTTATCTAAAGCGGATCTGAGTTCTCGTGTGTAAAGCTATCTGAAGCAGATCTGAGTTCTCATGTGTAAAGCTATCTGAAGCGGATCTGAATTCTCGTGTGTAAAGTGCTATCTGAAGCGGATCTGAATTCTCGTGTGTAAAGCTATCTGAAGCAGATCTGAGTTCTCATGTGTAAAGCTATCTGAAGCAATCTGAGTTCTTGTGTGTAAAGTGCTATCTGAAGCAGATCTGAATTCTCATGTGTAAAGTTTATCTAAAGCGGATCTGAGTTCTCGTGTGTAAAGTGCTATCTGAAACAGATCTGAATTCTCATGTGTAAAGTTGATCTAAAGCAGATCTGAGTTCTCGTGTGTAAAGTTTAATTTCGCCCACAGTGCTTCTGGGACCGTCTACACAGCCATTGACATCGCCACTGGACAGGAGGTACATCCCTCTCTCTCTCTCTCCCCACCTTTCCTCGAAACATCCCTCTCTTTATCTCTATACATGGATGAGGAGAAACCTACTGTCTGGAGGAGAAAGCTGCCACATTGTGTTAGAAACTGTCTCCAGTGAGCAAAAGTGTGAACGAGCGAATTCGAAATACAAGAACTAACTATCGACACCTCTCTATTCTTTGCATTAATATATCTCTCTAGTATTTCGAAACAATAATATCAGTCAATATAGAATGTTGTTGTTTTGTTTAATCAGTTAATGCTAGTGAATCCTAATTTGACATGAATATAGTGAATGCATCGGGTGCATCACACAATATTTATCATTTGGGCAAATTTCCAATGGGCCCCCCACACATGCCACTCCTCTTGGGGATAAGCCCCCCATTTCTTGTATCCCTGGAAACGCTCCTGTTGTTGTCCCCTCGAATAAATACATCCCACTCTCTCTCTCTCTCTCTCTCTCTACTGAAACATGAAACATCCCTCTCTCCCTCTCCTTGAAACATCCCTCTCTTTAACTCTCTCTCCCCCTCCTCAAAACATCTCTTTCTTTATCTCTCTCTGCTCAAAACACCCCTCTCTCCCTCTCTCTCTCTCTACTGAAACATCCCTCTCTGTAACTCTCTCTCCTCAAAACATCTTTCTTTATCTCTTTCTCTCTCTGCTCAAAACATCCCTCTCTCTCTCTCTCTCTCTCTCTCTCTACTGAAACATCCCTCTCTTTAACTCTCTCTCCTCAAAACATCTTTCTTTATCTCTTTCTCTCTCTACTGAAACATCCCTCTCTTTAACTCTCTCTCCTCAAAACATCTTTCTTTATCTCTTTCTCTCTCTGCTCAAAACATCCCTCTCTTTCTCTCTCTCTCTCTCTCTACTGAAACATCCCTCTCTCTATCTCTCTCTCCCTCTCCTCGAAACATCCCTCTCTCTCTCTCTCTCTCTCTACTGAAACATCCCTCTCTTTATCTCTCTCTCCCTCTCCTCAAAACA
>NC_137920.1:43147789-43160036 GCF_963457725.1 Sprattus sprattus
GTCTGCTCTGGTCTGTGATCTGATCTGGTCTGGACTGGACTGGACTGGACTGGTCTGGTCTGTGATCTGGTCTGGTCTGTGATCTGGTCTGGTCTGGTCTGTGATCTGATCTGGTCTGGTCTGGACTGGTATGGTCGGGTCTGGTCTGGTCTGTGATGTGGTCTGGTCTGAACTGGACTGGACTGGTCTGGACTGGTCTGGTCTGGTCTGGTCTGGTCTGGTCTGTGATCTGATCTGGTCTGGACTGGACTGGACTGGACTGGACTGGTCTGGTCTGTGATCTGGTCTGGTCTGGTCTGGTCTGGTCTCTGATCTGATCTGATCTGATCTGATCTGGACTGGACTGGACTGGACTGGACTGGACTGGTCTGGACTGGTCTGGTCTGGTCTGGTCTGGTCTGGTCTGGTCTGGTCTTGTCTGGTCTGGTCTGATCTGGACTTGTCGGGTCTGGTCTGTGATGTGGTCTGTATATCCTTCACTGACTTCACTCAGTATCGCCTCCTGGTGGCAGGTGGAAGTACTGTTGGGGCTATCAGAGCTGCTGGCTTCTGCGTCCATCCTGATGTCAGGTCTGAGGTCCTCACACACGCACGCGCACGCACACGCACACGCACACACACAAGCACACACGCCCACACGCCCACGCCAACACACACACACACACACACACACACATACACACACACACACACACACACACGCCCACGCCCACGCCCACGCCCACGCCCACGCCCACGCCCACGCCCACGCCCACGCCCACGCCCACGCCCACGCCCACGCCCACACACACGCCCAAAGACATGTGGACGTAGCCTCCTGTAGTGTAAATCAGTCAGTCAGTTCTCCTTTCAAGAGGTACAAGACCCATTTGGCACACTGGTCCTATCCTATCATGTGTAGAATCGATGTGCTTTGTGGTGTTTCTATCTACTGTGGTACAGTTGTAGTTAAGGAGTTGCTAAATGAAATCAGTGGCATCCATGTCAAAGGGATCACTGCTGATGTTGTATCCTCTGTCTCATCTAGAACACAATTTAGGCGAGGACAAACACCTACATTTCTCCTTTGGTTTATTACAATGTACTCAGGCATAGTAACAAGATTATGCATATTTGCCTGATAGTTGTGGAGTTATTCTTGATTTATTTTTGGGCATGTCTGTTTAGGTGAACACTCCTGATGCAAATATCATGGCTGCTATTCAGCAGCCACATAGAACCACATACAACCACATACAACCACATACAACCATATTCACCAACATACACCCACATACAACCACATACAACCACATACACCCACATACACCCACATACAACCACATACAACCACATACAACCACATACAACCACATACAACCACATACAACCACATACACCCATATACACCCACATACAACCACATACACCCACATACAACCATATTCACCAACATACAACCACATACAACCATATTCACCAACATACAACCACATACAACCATATTCACCAACATACAACCACATACAGCCAATGCACCTGGCTGACTTGCATAATAGAAATTTAATTCAGCAAATGTTTTATTCATATTTGTTCTGAGACGGCACTGTCGTCACGTAAAAACTGTGGGCAGAGAAACTGAACTTTCTTGGCTTGGAAAAAACTTAAAAAACTGTAAACCGCACATCGTAAGGTCTACTGTGCTTGTGGCACATACAAAATATCTGTTTAAATGTAAACTTAGGTTATCTCAGGTTCAAAGTGTGTGAATATATTGGTTTAAATGTGGCTATTCTCTGCAATAATTCTGAATAAGTCTAACAAATCCTATCATTAACAGGCTTTCGGACAGCAGCTAAATGAGCTAGCTAGTTAGCAGCGGGACAGGGCTAACACAGGAAGCAGAGATGAGCAGCTCTGCTGACACGCTCTCCGTCCGCCAGCCGTCATCCAATCAGGGGTGGTGTTCACATCAGGCCACCAGCCGTCAGCCAATGAGGGGGCGTTGTTCACATCAGTCCGCCAGCCGTCAGCCAATCAGGGGGCGGTGTTCACATCAGTCCGCCAGCCGTCAGCCAATCAGGGGGCGGCGTTCACATGGCGGTGAGGTCGCGGGCGGAGACCACCCTGAGGGCGAGGGTGCCGGGCATCTCGTCGGCCGCCTGGCTGCCTCTCTTCCTCAGCTGCAGCTTCTGAGGATCTGATTGGTCATTGAGGTCCGCAGTGAGGACCACCTGACCCATGAACTGGTCTTTGACAGCGTTACTGTTCCACACCTGGAGAAACACAGGAAGTAGTGTAACCCAGGTTAGAAAAGCAACTTGATTAAGTTAATAAATACGTAAATAAATAGTTGAATAAACAGTATTAAAACTACATGAGTAAAGTTTATATTAGCTATAAAATACATGATTTAATATGATAAAAATGTTTACAAAAAACATTAAGATGAATATCAAAATTAATACAACAGTGATGAATATTATTCGTTTTACTAGTTACGTTTGCAAAAGTGCACTGTTGCTTTAAAGCCCCATTATGCAACAATTATACTTCAGAATTAGGGCTAGGATAAGCAGTTTAACCTTAAAATAACAGCTTAAAAAAAATTGGGGCGCTACAATGACTTTTAATATGAAGAATCGCCTCCGTGCCATTGCGATACAAGGGTCCTTACGCATATAACTGCGTTCTGTAGTTTTCCCTGCCGCAGCCCGCCGCCCGGACTTGTTAACTCTCTGCATATCTAGTAAGTAGCTTATTTGCCGTCTTGCTTTGTCTTGTATTTCACTTGCTTGATGTTTGACTGTGTAAGGACAGTCGTTGAGTAACTAGTTTGTCATAATGTCAAAGTCAGCACATTTCAAGAGATTTTGTTAGTTTAAGCTGCTAGCATGCCGTTCGCGAATAGCTATTGATCCGTTGTGCTGCTTTAAGAGAGCACCGTTGCAACAGCCAATGAGAAACAAGTCATACACCATTCCAGCCAATCAGCAGCCAACACAGGAGGTCAGATGCTGAGTCATACACCATTCCAGCCAATCAGCAGCCAACACAGGAGGTCAGATGCTGAGTCATACACCATTCCAGCCAATCAGCAGCCAACACAGGAGGTCAGATGCTGAGTCATACACCATTCCAGCCAATCAGCAGCAAACACAGGAGGTCAGATGCTGAGTCATACACCATTCCAGCCAATCAGCAGCCAACACAGGAGGTCAGATGCTGAGTCATACACCATTCCAGCCAATCAGCAGCCAAAACAGGAGGTCAGATGCTGAGTCATACACCATTCCAGCCAATCAGCAGCCAACACAGGAGGTCAGATGCTGAGTCATACACCATTCCAGCCAATCAGCAGCCAACACAGGAGGTCAGATGCTGAGTCATACACCATTCCAGCCAATCAGCAGCCAACACAGGAGGTCAGATGCTGAGTCATACACCATTCCAGCCAATCAGCAGCAAACACAGGAGGTCAGATGCTGAGTCATACACCATTCCAGCCAATCAGCAGCCAACACAGGAGGTCAGATGCTGAGTCATACACCATTCCAGCCAATCAGCAGCCAACACAGGAGGTCAGATGCTGAGTCATACACCATTCCAGCCAATCAGCAGCCAACACAGGAGGTCAGATGCTGAGTCATACACCATTCCAGCCAATCAGCAGCAAACACAGGAGGTCAGATGCTGAGTCATACATCATTCCAGCCAATCAGCAGCAAGCACAGGAGGTCAGGTGCTGAGTAATGTCTCTCTCTCACCTCCACAGTGATGGGCTTGCGTGGGTTCCGTCTGTAGAAGATGGCTCTGGTGTCAAACAGCGGTGCTAGAGTGTCTTTCTGGATGTTGGAACGGACCGAGGACCGCTCACAGGATATTATCACATAGGGGTCGGCACCTGGAAGACAGGGAAAACAAATCTCACGTTTAACCGAATGATAGAACACATCTAACGTGATAGAACACATCTCACGTGTCACCAAAGGATAGAACACATCACACGTGATAGAACACATCTCACGTGTCACCAAAGGATAGAACACATCTCACGTGTCACCAAAGGATAGAACACATCTCACGTGTCACCAGAGGATAGAACACATCTCGCGTGTCACCATAGGATAGAACACATCTCACGTGTCACCAGAGGATAGATCACATCTCACGTGTCACCAAAGGATAGAACACATCTCACGTGTCACTAAAGGATAGAACACATCTCACGTGTCACCAGAGGATAGAACACATCTCACGTGTCACCAGAGGATAGATCACATCTCACGCGTCACCAGAGGATAGAACACATCTCACGTGTCACCACAGGATAGAACACATCTCACATAGAACCAGTGCCGGTCCGTGCATTTCACGACTGGGCCTTCAGCGATGTCCTACACGATGTTAAACTGAGTGAATCCACCTCCTAATACCATCATTATGACGCCATGGCTCTCGAACCATTATATTTATACAGAAAGGCAGTATAAGTGAGCATTGCATCACCTTAACATAGTCGAGTACAACAGACTTTATTAATATTTCCGGAGCATTTAAAATCAATACACCCGTATTAACAATACATTAAGAGTAGTACACTCTCAGTTATATGATCGCTTGGATATTACTGTCACAACTTAAAAATAAAAGGCGATTTTCAGGTCTACAAAGTTTTATTAAGTCCACCGAAAGCTTTAACAAGTTTGTCCACTAAACATCGCATTGTCCCACCTGCAAAGCAGTTTCATTAAACTTCCCATCCTCACGATATCCAGTTTTTCTTGAAAGTTCCGTCTTGAAAATGGCGTTGTAATTGTATCAAAAACTGGAATTATCAAGTTGGTGTAAACTAGTTTATCTGAGTTGGTTAATGTAATTATATTTAGTCTTACCAATTGAAACAACTAGCATATAACCATGTACGTCGTTTTCGCATTAGCCAGCTAAACTGAGCACTGAAGCACTGCACCGGTCTGCCTCAATATCCAATCAAAGGACGTTTACGTGTCACGTTCAACGCGAGGAAAGAAATCTTCCGGGCCTTCTAGAAGGCCCAGTGTCGCCAACTCAAAATCTGATTGGTTGTCACAACTGTCTGTTTCAGTTCATTCAACTTAAATGAACTGAAACAGCCAGTTGTGATAACCAATCAGATGTACACGGGCCTTCAACGTGAATTCTGAAGGCCTCAGGGAAGACTTCTGTTCTCGGGGAAGATTTCGCGGAGCGTGGCAACACATGATAGCTGAAATATGATTGGATGAAAGCTGTAACATAAATTAACAACGCTGGAAGTTATGAAATGAAGATAATGGACATTGAATACATATTTATGAAAAGAAAATATTAAAATGAAATGTATTTTATTACATTTATTTTCTGATTATGTTTAGGCCAGCAGAGAAGGCCTTGAAGGCCCTGACGGACCACCACTGCATAGAACTCATCTCACATGTCACTAAAGGATTTTAAACAGATTTACACCTGGAAGAGACAGACACATACACACACAAACACACACCTATCCACACAAACACACATACATCCACAGACACGCACACACTTCTCACCAGACGGACCTGGAGTGGAGATAGCTTCCAGCTAGATGTGCTTGTTTATAAACATTATTTTGGGCTTTGCTAATTCTACGTTCATAACGGAAGTTTTAAGCAGCTCAGTTGGTTACTGAATGCTAATAACAGAAGTTTTAAGCACCTCCTTTGGTTACTGAATGTTCATAACAGAAGTTATAAGCACCTCCGTTGGTTACTGAAGGGTAATAACAGAAGTTCTAAGCGTCTCCATGGTTACTGAATGTTAATAACAGAAGTTCTAAGCACCTCCGTTGCTGTCCTGGTTCTGCAGTCCCTCGGCCCCGTGGATGTAGATCTGGGACACCATCTGAGGATAGCCCACGAAGGAGGTCCAGCAGCGCACACGCGGCGTGTCTACTGTCAGCTCCCTGCCAGGGGCACGCAAGGAGTGCACATAACATTAACCCGTTAACACACGTAACATTTACCCGTTAACACACTAAACATTTACCTGTTAACACACTTAACATTACCGTTAGTACACTTAACATTTACCCGTTTACACACTTAACATTTACACGTTAACAAACTTAACACTTACCGTTAGTACACTTAACATTTACCCTTAACACACTTAACATTTACCCGTTAATACACTTAACATTTACCCGCTAACACACTTAGCATTTACATTTACAAATAAGTACACGTAACATTTACAAGTTAGTACACTTAACATTTACATTTACACATTAGTACACGTAACATTTACAAGTAAGTTCACTTAACATAAACATTTACATTTACATATTAGTACAAGTAACATTTACAAGTTAGTTCACTTAACATTAACATGTTAAAACTATTAATATTTACATTTACCCATAAGTTCACTTAAAGGTGCATTAAGGATTAATAGCTATTCGCTAAAGGTATGCTAGCAGCTAAAACTAACGAAATCTCTTGAAATGTGCTGACTTTGACATTATGACAAACTAATTACTCAACGACTGTCCTTACACAGTCAAACATCAATCATGTGCAACACAAGACTAAGCAAGACGGCAAATAAGCTACTTACTAGATCGGCAGAAGGTAATCAAAGTCAGGTCGGCGGGCATCAGCAGGCAAAACTACAGAAGGCAGTTATATGCCTATCGACCCTGCTATGCCATTGGCACGGACGTAATTCTCCATATTAAAAGTCATTGTAGCGCCCCAATTTTTTTGAAGCTGTTATTTTAAGGTTAAACTGCTTATCCTAACCCTAATCCTGAAGCATAATTATTGCATATTGTGCCTTTAACATTTACACGTTAACCGCATTAATACACGCACACACACAGACAAACACCAAACTCACACACACGCACAAAGACAGACACAAACGAACACACACACACACACACACTCACCTGCATTCAGAGTCCTCATCAGCATATAGTCTCAGCATGAAATCTCCAAGATGCCCAGGCTAAAGAGAGAGAGATAGAGGGATGGAGAGCGAGGGGGGGGGGGGGTGGAAAGAAAAAGGGTAGGAGGAAGAGAGGGGGGATTGAAAACGGGGGTCCGTACATACACATATTATATGTATACATAAACACACACACACACACACACACACACACACACACACACAAACACACACACACATACATACATACAGTACATAAATACTGTATCTATAGATGCATATATCCATCCATTCTCACACAGACAAACACACACACACATACATACAGTACATAAATACTGTATCTATAGATGCATATATCCATCCATTCTCACACAGACAAACACACCTCGAAGTTGGAAGGGATGACTACGTAGCGGCCCCTCGGTAGGGTGATCCTCATGAACACAGAACGAGCGTTGATGTAGGTCGACGTGGCCACGTTCTGCTGGGTGATGATGTCATGCATGCGGTACTTCCTGTTTCGCTCCACCTATCAGAATCAAGCAAACAGGAACTAAAACATGTATCCTCTCTCTCCACACACACACACACACACACACACACACACACACACACACACACACATATATACAGTATATACAGTGCCACTTTAAAGTATGTGAACCCCTTGACCACTTAGGAGTTTTCTGTTGTTTTACCATGATTTTTCATTTTTTTCATCACCAATTTTCCATAGAAAGAATGTCAGGTTTATGTTTATCATTTGCATGTACTTTTTTTAGAGGGAATTGTTTGAGTAGCCAAAAGACTACATGAAACATGGAATTAGTCCATTTCAAAAGTAAGTGAACCCCCAGCTGAATTTGTAAAGTCAAGCAGGTAACAGATTCAGTGAAACTTATTTGGGTGCTTAATTAGTCAATTAAGCAAACCGATCATCTGAGACATCCTTAGGGAAAGGTTTGGGCAACACAGATTAAAAGAGGGAGGAAACCAACCAAACTACTGTAGTGCCAAGGTGTACCCACACAGATCAACAATGCCGAAAGGAAACGAGATATCCGAGAACATCAGGAAGAAGGTTCTGACAGCCCATCAGTCTTGGGAAAGCTATAAGACCATCTCCAAAATATTCCAGCTCCATCCATCCATCCAAGACAAATCATTTAGAAATGGAGGGTATTCAACATGACCGCATCTCTGCCTAGAAGGGGACGCCCATCAAGACCATCACCATGAAACACCAGAAGAAGAATAAATCAGGTAAAAGTCAACCCACACATCACCTCTAAAGAGTTTCAGACCTCTCTGGCAGCATCTGGGGTAAATGTACATGGGTCTACAATCAGACGAAAATTGAATAGACATGACATTCATGATCGGGTTGCTAGAAGGAAGCATCTGCTCTCAAGAAAGAACAAAACTGCCCGTTTCAACTTTGCCCGAGAGCACTTGGATAAACCAAAGGCCTTCTGGAAGTCCCTTCTTTAAACAGATGAGTCCGAGATAGAGTTATTTTGTCACGATCAAAACCAACAATTTTCGTCTGATTGTAGACCCATGTACATTTACCCCAGATGCTGCCAGAGAGGTCTGAAACTCTTTAGAGGTGATGTGTGGGTTGACTTTTACCTGATTTATTCTTCTTCTGGTGCTTTTTGGTGATGGTCTTGATGGGCGTCCACTTCTAGGCAGAGATGCGGTCATGCTGAATACCCTCCATTTCAAAATTATTTGTCTTGGATGGATGGATGGAGCTGGAATCTTTTGGAGATGGTCTTATAGCTTTCCCAAGACTGATGGGCTGTCAGTACCTTCTTCCTGATGTTCTCGGATATCTCGTTTCCTCTCGGCATTGTTGATCTGTGTGGGTACACCTTTGCACTACAGTAGTTTGGTTGGATTCCTCTCTCTTTTAATCTGTATGGCCCAAACCTTTCCCTAAGGATGTCTCAGATGATCGGTTTGCTCAATTGACTAATTATTCACCCAAATAAGTTTCACTGAATCTGTTACCTGCTTGACTTTATCAATTCAGCTGGGGGTTCACTTACTTTTGAAATGGACTAATTCCATGTTTCATGTAGTTTTTCAGCTTCTCAAACAATTTCCTCTAAACAAGTACATGCAAATGATAAACATAAACCTGACATTTCATCTATGGAAAATTGGTGATAAAAAAATGAAAAATCATGGTAAAACAACAGAAAACGCTTAAGTCCTCAAGGGGTTCACATACTTTCAAGTGGCACTGTATACCAGATATGTCCTTTCCATCTCTATCTCATACACACACAAACACACACACACACACACACACACACACACACACACACACACACACATATATACAGTATATATACCAGATATATCCTCTCCATCTCTATCTCATACACACACAAACACAAACACACACACACACATATATATACCAAATATATCCTCTCTATCTCTATCTCATACACACACACACACACACACACATATATACCAGATATATCCTCTCTATCTCTATCTCATACACACATACACACCTTAAAGAGAGCGAATCCGACGGTGAGGTTTTCTCCTTGCCCTCTGGATCTGTGGACCTTCATGTCTCTCTGCTGAAGGGAGATCAGGATCTCATCCTCCTCCTTTGGGACCTCAAACAGATACTGCACACACACACACACACAGCACACACACACAAGCACACGCACACGCACACGCACACAGTACACAGTACACAGTACACGGTGTAAAAACCCACCCTGGGGTCATTGGGCTGCCTGTGTGTAAACAGGTAAAGCTGTGTGTGTGTAAACAGGTGAAGGTGTGTGTGTGTGTAAACAGGTAAAGGTGTGTGTGTGTGTGTAAACAGGTGAAGGTGTGTGTAAACAGGTGAAGGTATGTTTGTGTGAACAGGTGAAGGTGTGTGTGTGTGAACAGGTGAAGGTGTGTTTGTGTGAACAGGTGAAGGTGTGTTTGTGTAAACAGGTGAAGGTGTGTGTGTGTGTGTGTGTGAACAGGTGAAGGTGTGTTTGTTTAAACAGGTGAAGGTGTGTGTGTGTGAACAGGTGAAGGTGTGTGTGTGTGTGTGTGTGTGTGAACAGGTGAAGGTGTGTTTGTTTAAACAGGTGAAGGTGTGTGTGTGTGTGTGAACAGGTGAAGGTGTGTGTGTGTAAACAGGTGAAGGTGTGTTTGTGTGTGTGTGTGTGTGTGTGTGTGTGTGTGTGTGAGTGTGTATGGGTGTGTGGGTGTGTGTTTATAGGTGCATAATAAGGGGTCTTCTGAACGGTAACAGTATGGGATCTCTACTTAAAATGGGCTTCTTGAAATACACACACACCTGTGGGTTCTGTAGGAAAGTGTCTTTGACACACACACACACACACACACACTCACTCTCACACCCACACACACACACACACACACACACACACACACACACACACACTCACACACACACTAATCTACACCCCAAACACACACACACTGCTCTCTATCTCTCTCTCTATCACACACACACACACACACACCTGTGGGTTCTGTAGAAAAGTGCTCTTGTGGTTCATGCAGCCTCCGCAGCGGTTCTTTAGCGGTTCTGCATGGCGTGTCCAGCTCCCATGGTGCACTGCTTCGTGCCAGGTCTTGTGTATGGTGAGCACCGAGGTGTTGATCAGACGACACACGTCAACATCAGTGAAGTAGCGGCAGAAGTCCTCAAGAGACATCCTGACACACACACACACACACACACACAAACACACACACACACACACACACACACACAAACACACAGAGGTGTTGATGACACGACACACGCCAACATCAGTGAAGTAGCGGCAGAAGTCCTCAAGAGAAATTCTGATACACGCACACGCACACGCACACACACCTGCACCCGCACACGCACACACACACGCACACATACTTATACACACACACACACGCACGCACGCACGAACGAACGCACACACACACACACACACACACACACACACACACACACACACACACACACACACACACACACACACACACACACACACACACACACACACACACACACACACACACGTTGAGGATACTAAATTACACCAAACACACACACACATATGCTTCATATTACTATAAATGAAGACACACTGTATATCTTCCGTAGAGAACATGAGCATCCTCAATCTGCAGAACTCACCAGAACTCCCCGTCGTCCTCCACGGTGAGTCCCAGGTTGCCCCGCTCCGTGTCCCCGATCTTGGCCCACTCCTCTGAGCTGTGCCGGGGAAACAGCACCAGAATAACACCTCAGCTTCCAGCACAATACTACAGCAGTACAGTACAGCCAGCATGGGATCTATTCTCTCTGTTCTCCCTCTCTCTCTGTTCTCTCTCTCTCTCTCTGTTCTCTCTGTTCTCTCTCTCTGTGTCACCCTAACTCTCCCCTGGCTGATGGAGGGAAGGACAGATTGAGATAGAGAGATAGAGGGATAGAAAGATAGAGAGATAGAGAGATGGAGATATAGAGTGATAGAGAGATGGAGAGATAGAAAGAGAAAGATAGAGAGATGGAGAGATGGAGATATAGAGTGAGAGAGAGAGAGAGATGGATAGATAGATAGAGAGGTGGATAGAGAGATAGAGGGATACAGATAGAGAAAGAGAGAGATAGAGAGGTGCTGAGCGTTCTACCTGTCGCTCCAGGACCCTGTCCATTCGTGCTGGCCCCAGGGGTTCCTCATTCGCAGGAGTGGAACCACCTCGTTCTTAAAGAATGCCAGCAGCCCGTGGCCCACACGCACACGCTTCACCATGGTTACGGAGTACGCATGCCCTTTGACCAGACCGCAGGGCATACGCGCCTCTATCTCATGAGGAGACGCCTGGGAGGACAGGGTGATAGAGGGTGATAGAGAGAGATAGAGAGAATAAGAAAAGAGAGAGATAGAGAGAGATAGAGAGAATAAGGGAAAGAGAGAAATAGAGAGAGATAGAACGAAGAGAAGGAAAGAGATAGAGAGAATAAGGGAAAGACAGAGATAGAGAGAATAAGGGAAAGAGGGAGATAGAGAGAGATAGAGAAGGGAAAGAGAGAGATAGAGAGAATAAGGGTAAGAGGGAGATAGAGAGAATACGAGAAAGAGAGAGATAGAGAGAAAAAGGGAAAGAGAGGGATAGAGAGAAGGATAGAGAGAGATAGAGAGAATAAGGGAATGAGAGAGATAGATAGAATAAGGGAAAGAGAGAGATAGAGAGAAGGAAAGAGAGATATAGAGAGATATAGAGCGAATAAGGGATAGAGAGAGATAGAGAGAATAAGGGAGAAGGGGGG
>NC_137920.1:43160236-43170236 GCF_963457725.1 Sprattus sprattus
AGATATAGAGAGATATAGAGCGAATAAGGGATAGAGAGAGATAGGGTAGAAAGAACAGTTTCAGTCACACAAATGAACAAACTGGATACATAGGCACCACACACACACACCTTTAACCACACACACACACACACACACACCTATAAACACACACACACACACACACACACACAAACACACACACACACACACACACACACACACACACCTACAAACACACACACATACCTGCAAACACGCACACATACCTACAAACACGCACACACACCTATAAAAACATACACATCTATAAACACAAACACAACCGCACACACCTATGAAAACACACACACACACCTATAAACACACACACACACACACACACACACAGACACTCAACCACACACCTTTTAACACACACACACACACACACACACACACACACACATACCTATAAACACACATACACACACCTATAAACAGACACACATACACTTCCCATCACAGGATTTACCGTTATTGAACAACTGATGACCCCGCCCCTCTCGTAGACCTTCAATAAATCAGCAAACAGCTTCTCTCTCTCTTCTGGTTTGTCGTTTAACGCTGCTTTCTCCAGATCTATCGCTTCGGCCACAGCTCCACTGAAGTCCACCACTGCATCCCCTGTGTTGCCCCCACTCAAGGACTCATAGCAGCCAGAAAGCCTGAGAGAGGGAGAGAGGGAGGGAGAGAGAGAGAGAGAGAGAGTGAGAGAGAGAGAGAGAGGGAGAGAGAGAGAGAAGGGGGAGAGAGGAGGAGGTCGAGTGAGGGAGGGAAAGAAAGAGAGAGGGAGGAAGAGAAAGGGGGGAGAGATAGAGTGACAGAGAGAGAGAGTGCAAGTTACATAAAGATCTAAATGTGAAAATGTTTTTTCTGTAAGTTCTCTCTTCAATGTGATATTGTCAGATTGTTCAGAGTTTAGTATGGGGGAGTGTGTGTGTGTGAGTGTGTGTGTGTGTGTGTGTGAGTGTGTGTGCTCTCACACACTCACTTTGCGTATGCCTTCTCTAGTAACGCGCTCCAGAATTCATTTCCCAGCTTCGATCGGCAGTAGATGAGGTTTCCACCTATAGTCGGCAAGCGGTCGTCCACAACAACGTCGGTCCACTCCCCGAAGATCCAGAATCGGAACCGAAAGATTCCAGCGTACTTTTCTGGATGCTTCGGATCCCATTCCTGATCCTCCCAGTTGGGAATAACCTAAAGAAAGGAATAAAGAATAGAATGAAATAAACATACACTGGACTAGAATAGAATAGGATGGGATAGAATGAAATAAACATACACTGGACTAGAATAGAATAGGATGGGATAGAATGAAATAAACATAGAACAAAATAGAATGAAATTAACAGAGTCTAGAAAAGAATAGATTAGAATAGGACAGGCTTTATTGTACACAAAAGTTTGCCTTCATCATTTGAACACAAAATACATGTTTCACTTTCACCTTAACTCAACACTTTTCCCTACAGACAGACAGACAGACAGACAGACAGACAGACAGACAGACAGACAGACAGACAGACAGACAGACAGACAGACACAGACACAGACACAGACACAGACACACAGACACACAGACACACACACACACACACACACACACACACACACACACACACACACACACACACACACACACACACCTTTTGCCAGAGCTCAGGTTTGATAGCCAGACAGGAACAGGCCGCCACAAACCAGCAGTTCCCCACCTCCCCCTGGTTAAGATCATGGGCGCTCAGACCCTCCACGAAGAGACGCGGGTCTGGGCAGATGTCCTGCAACACACAGATCACAGATATCTAGTTATACACACACACACAGATTATAAGAGATGTCCTTAAGCACACACACATTATTACATATGTCCTGCAACACACACAGATCACAAGAAAACGCATTAAGCACACACAGATCACAAGAGATCTCCTGAAACACACACAGATCACAAGATATCTCCTGAAACACACACAGATCACAAGAGATCTCCTTAAACACACACAGATCACTAGATATCTCATGAAACACACACAGATCACAAGAGATCGCCTGAAACACACACAGATCACTAGATATTTCCTTAAACACACACAGATATCTCCTGAAACACACACAGATCACAAGATATCTCCTGAAACACACACAGATCATTTGAGATCCACTGAGGTCTGTAACACACAGCTGAGATGGGTTCTGAAAGTGTGTTTGTGTGTGTGTAGGGGGGGACAATACACGGTAACATTTCAGAGAGTAATTCCTAGGGGGGGGGGACTCATGAAAATTGCATATGACCCTGCCCCCTCCCCCCGCAACAGAGTTTTTCCATCTTTTTCACATACAGGGACGTAATAACTCGTTCTTAAAAAACGCAGTGGAACACAAAAGTCCGTCAGGGCAAAACCCTCGGCCGATCTTGGAATCCCTGCCAGACGCAACTTTATGGTAGGAAGGACACTACCCCCCCCCCCCCCGGATCTTCACCTATGGTGTCTGTGATCACGTGTGTGTGTGTGTGTGTGTGTGTGTGTGTTTGTGTGTGTGTGTGAGTGAGCGTGTATGTGTGTGTGTTAAGACATGGGTCCTGAAAGGTAAACCGACTCAACATTCTTAAGGTTCTAAACACAATCCAGTTGGTACACACATTATTATATTATGTATCCATTATGGTGCAATCAGTCTGGTGGTGAACTCACACACACACACACACACACACACAGACACACACACACACAAACAGGCACACACACACACGCACACACACACACACACACACACACACACACACACGCACACACACACACACACACACACACGCAGGCACACACAAACACACACACACACACACAGGCACACAGACACATACACATTCACACACAGGCACACAGACACATACTATGGAGTTAGATTAGTTTCATAATTCACAAACCAACGAAACGCGAGTCACAAACAAACGAAACGCGATTCAAACAAACAAAACGCGATTCACAGATGTATTTCATGTTTCACAAATGTATTTTGTGATTCACAAATCACAGCATGACATTTGTTTGCAACCTGACTAACACGAGTTACAAATCCCTGCATTCGTTCGTATGGATTTATGGAACTTTCCTAGCGCACGTAGTTTCACAAATGCATTTTTTCTAAAAGATATTCTCTGCAGCCTATCAGATCTCTTCTAATTTCAGCCAATCACGTTATTGTCTCTATATGGACTACAGCCAAGGTTATAAGACGGACATTGGCTCGGTCCTGCCTGAGATCACGAGCAATGGCATCTGCCCACCAAATGTTAGTGAAATATAGCTTGTTCATTTTATTAAAACGATTATCATACATGGTTGAATATTCTTGAGAATGGCAGGATCCATGTTTAGTCATTTTACGTTTAGCAAGCTAGCTAGTCAATGTCTAACATAACCTTGGCCACGCTAAAATGGTTAGAGCCTTACTTGCTGCATTCGTTTTTTCTCAAGCCAGGTAACATCTTACATGGGACTTTAGTGAACAGATCTTTAAAACGATGTTTTCCGAAGCAAGGGCTGTCAAGTCAAGTGGAGTCAGCAGCAAGTACTTGTGCAAGCCCTAGCTAGGAATAGTTCCCAAATGCCAGAGAGCCGAGCAGCAGAGAGCATAATTGGGGCTGTAGCTATGACACCTGTGGGTAAACGACTACCATACCTAATGCCACCAATGCCAACCATACTAGGGTGAGACAGGCTATGAGAAGATAATAAATACACAGTGCACAGAAACACATAAGGTGCTTTAGAATTCTACGGAATATTAGCCTTAATTCAACTGAATGGACCATCCAAGCATTCAGATGTCTGCTACTATTTACATTGGGCTTGGAAAGACCAATTTCTAGCTACCAATGCTGAACTACCAAGCTACTGGCATGCAATTTAATTATTTTGACATGCCACACAATTTAACCATGTAAGATATTACCTTGCTAGAGAGAAAACGAATGCATCAAGTGTAGCTTTCACCATTTTAGCATGGCCATGGTTATGTTAGACATTGACTAGCTAGCTTGCCGAACGTTAGCCTAGGAAACACTTAAAATGACTAAACATGGATCCTGCCATTCACAAGAATGATTCAACCACGTTTGATAATCGTGTTGAAAAACATGACACTTTAAGTAGAATGAATAATCCCTGAGTTATTATTAAGCCTGTGTGTATTTTCAGTTATATGTTCTGTGTGGCAATCAGTCAGTGCGTGCACATGATGGCAGTACTCCGATCCGATCCGATTCTCTCCATGGGGTCTACATGGGGGGTTAACTGGTTTATCTCAAAGCACATGGCAGTGACAAATCCAGATCTTGGCCGCGTCAGTTCAAATCAAATGCGGAATGTTTACATCTGCTACCGTTGATTATACAGTAAATACGTTGTGAAATGAAACAAAAACACACCACAGTTAAAGTTGTATTAGTATTGATTGATTCACATCGATATGAATGGATTACATGACTAACAACTGGTGGAAAAGTAATATGAAAATATTTGTTCACTGAATTAGCACGTTCTGTCCAAAACAGTTGCGTTCCAGTTTCAAAGTTTCAGTTTCGGTTTCAGTATTTCAACGTGAATGAGAGGGAGCACAAGAACTGAGCGTCTATAGCAGCGATTATCATATCATAGACACACATGATGCATGTATATGTCTGTGGGCAGGATCTCAAGCACGTGCAAAAGTTGTTGTTGTCCAATTGGAATCTAGATTCGAGAGACACATGCGCGCCCAGTCTGTTTCCCAGCGGAATCGAATCGTGTATCCAGGGGTTTACATCGGAGTCCAGTCGGACTCAAGTCGGACACAAGAAATCTAGATTTGGGGAGACACATGTGTCCAATTTCAGATTTAAATCGGACTGAAATCGGAAATGGACACATGTGTCCACACTAAATCTGTTAGAATACTGTTATGTTTGAAGTAAGAACATTCTATGTCAGTTAGTTTATACCGTCTCTTAGGTTGGATGCGCTGTATGTAACCTGCTTTAATGCTGAGAAGAGATCTTAAGTAAAAGGGCTATGCTATTGCCTATTTATTCTCAACACAGTGTCGACTCTCATTATTGAAACCAATAGGTTATGGGCCCAGACTAAGCTGAATAGAGCCGTGAGATAGTTTTCGGAAAACTTTGAAGAGGAAAGATGTCGGAATTGAAGATTGCGATTGTTCCACTGAATGGCTCTAACTATCCAACCTGGAGAGTGCAATGTCGGATGGCGTTAATGAGAGATGGCTTGTGGGGAATTGTTGACGGCACCACGGGCAGTCCTAGCCGCTCAAAGCCGGAGGATTTTGAGAAGTATGTGTCACGGAAGAATCGCGCTTTGTCTACAATTGTGCTATCGATCGAACCGTCCTTGCTTTACCTAATAGGAGACCCTACGGATCCCTATGCTGTTTGGCAAAAGCTGGCCAATCAGTTTCAAGCAAGAACATGGGCAAACAGACTGGCACTAAGGCGCAAACTTCATGCACTTCGTCTGAATGATGGTGAGTGTGTTCAAGATCATATTAAGACTATGTTAGAAACGTTTGACGCGCTGTCAATCATCGGAGATCCGATAGATGATGACGATCGCGTAGTTCATCTGCTAGCAAGTCTGCCAGAGTCATTTAACATGATAGTGACTGCATTAGAAGCAAGTGTTGATGTTCCAAAAATGGAAGTAGTGACAGAACGATTGCTGCATGAAGAGCGCAAAATGAAGCAGCGTGATGCTGATACAAGCAGTGATGTCAAAGCCATGACCAGTAAGCAGAGATTTAAAGGGACAGGTCCGAAATGTCATCATTGTGGAAAGTTTGGACACATTAAACGAAATTGCAGAGATCTGATCAGAAATGAACAAAATGGAGACAGGCATGTTCAAAAAGGCTCAAAGCAAAAAATGAACAAAGCTGAAGTGAAAAGAAAAACAAACCACAGTTCAGAAAGTGAAAGTGTTGGGTTAGTAGTGAGTCAAGCATTATCAGTGAAGTCTGCTGAAAGACTAAAGAGCTGGATAGTGGACTCTGGAGCTACTTGTCACATGTGCAATGACAGGAAGATGTTTGTTGAATTTAGTAGCTTACAGTCAACACAAGAAGTGACACTGGGTGATGGATACTCAGTACAAGCAAAAGGACAAGGTGTTGTAATGCTGGAGATGATTCTCGCTGACACAACTCGAATGTGTAAGCTGAACAATGTCTTGTATGTTCCACGCTTATCATACAACTTGTTGAGTGTATCCATGGCAACACAGTCAGGGAAGATTGTGAAGTTCAAGGAAGATGAGTGTAGTTTGATGGAAGAAAATGGAAAGCAGATTGCAGTTGCAAAAAAGGTGGATAGTCTGTACTACATTTGTTGCAAAGAACATGAGAAAGCAAATTCAGCTGCCACTGAGAGCGTGCACAAGGAGACGAAAGAAACTGTCTGGCATTGGCGCTTCGGGCACCTCGGAGTGCAGAATCTAAAGATGCTAGCCAAAGAACAGTTAGTGGAAGGATTAAACTATGATGTGCTTAAAGACACAGAATTCTGTGAGTCTTGTGCTGAATGCAAACATCATCGTAGTAAATTTCCAACTGATGGCAGAACACGAGCCAAAGAACCACTTGGTCTAGTGCACAGTGATGTATGTGGAAAAATGAATGAGAAGTCACTGAGTGGAGCAGAATATTTTCTCACGTTCATTGACAAAACTCACTATGTGTGGATGTATGTCCTGAAACGCAAAGATGAAGTCTTAAACAAGTTTGTTCAATGGAAAGCAGAAGTGGAAACAATTACTGGAAGGAAACTAAAAGTTCTATGCACAGATAATGGAGGAGAATACACCTCAACAGAATTCAAAGACTTTCTGAAGACAGCAGGAGTGAGACATGAACTGACTGTTCCGAAGACACCCATACAGAATGGAGTTGCAGAGAGGATGAACAGAACCCTGATTGAGACACTGAGGTCAATGCTCGCCGATGCAAAGCTGCCTCAGATGTTTTGGGCTGAAGCTCTCTCAACAGCAGCATACCTGAGAAATCGGAGTCCAACAAAAGCTGTAGCGGACATGACACCGTTTAAAGCCTGGACAGGAGAGAAACCCGAAGTGGACCATCTGCGTGTGTTTGGATGTGATGCCTATGCCCACATACCAAAGGATGAAAGAAAGAAGTTAGACCCAAAGGCAAGAAAGTGTGTTATGCTGGGATATGGAACAGAAACGAAAGGATACAGACTGTATGACACAAAACAAAGCAAAGTGTTCTACAGTCGAGATGTGATATTCTATTAAGCTTTCTGTGGCGCTGAGAAGTCAGACTCAGGTGATCAGAACATCGAGTACAATCTTGTGGAATTTGATTGCACTGACAGTGAAGAACAAGTCGTCACTGAAACAGCAGAGCCTGAGATCCGAAGATCAGGAAGAACCATAAGACCACCTGATTGCTATGGAGAGTGGGTGACTGTTGCCAACAGTAACTTGCATGAACCTGAAACCGTGCGTGATGCACTGACCCGTCCTGAGAAGTCAAAATGGAAAGACGCAATGCAGAAGGAGATGCAGTCTCTGTATGCGAATGAAGTGTGGGATCTAGTAGAATTACCTGAGAGCAAGAAAGCCGTGGGAAGCAAGTGGGTCTTCAAGGTCAAAGTTGATGCCGACGGGACAGTTGACAGACACAAAGCTCGCCTGGTGGCTCAAGGTTTTTCTCAGAGGTTTGGATTTGACTATGATGAGACATTCAGTCCAGTCGTCAGATTTGAGTCTGTCCGCACTGTTGTTGCACTTGCAGCACAACATGGACTGAAGTTACATCAAATGGATGTAAAGACGGCCTTCTTGAATGGAGAACTTAAAGAAGAAGTCTTCATGAAACAGCCAGAAGGGTTTGTCGTGAAAGGAAAGGAAAACTTTGTGTGCAAACTGAAACGCAGCATTTATGGACTTAAACAGTCTCCTAGATGCTGGAACATCGTTCTTGATGAGAAATTAAGGAAGATGGGATTCATGCAAACAAAGAGTGACCCCTGCATATATTATACAGCTGCTGATGGAGAGATGTTTTTAGTTGCTGTTTATGTGGACGACATAATTCTTGGAGGGAGGAGTGACAGCCGTATAACAGAGGTTAAGAAGGAGCTTGCAAGATACTTTGACATGAAAGACATGGGAGAGCTCAAACACTTCCTTGGAGTGAAGATCATTCAGCTTCCAAACGGAAACATCTGGATGGGCCAGACGTCATACACAATTTAAAGCATTCTGGAGAAGTTTGGAATGGAGACCGCCAAAGCTGTCTCTACCCCAGCTGATGTGAGCACAAAGCTTGTCAAAGCATCTGAAGACTCTGAGAAGGTTGAGAAAGCGCTGTATCAGTGTGCTGTGGGTAGTCTACTCTACCTATCGACCAGAACAAGACCAGATATTGCATTTGCTGTCAGCAATTGGCAAGATTCTGTTCTGACCCGACTAAGCAACACTGGACAGCTGTAAAGCGTATCTTGAGATACCTGAACGGAACACAAACACTAGGTCTGCTCTATTGTAAGGAAAAAGAGGAAGAGTGCATTGGATACTCTGATGCAGATTGGGCAGGACACCTCGACGACAGAAGATCCGTGTCTGGGTACATGTTCAAGATGAGTGGCGCAGCAGTAAGCTGGAGGAGTAAGAAGCAGCCATGTGTTGCTTTGTCTACAGCAGAGTCTGAGTACATGGCACTAGCCAGTGCTGCACAAGAGGCAGTCTGGATGCGACAACTGCTGTCAGATCTGAAAAACAGTCCTGCTGAAGCAACAGTTATCTTTGAAGACAACCAGTCAGCTATCTGCATGGCCAAGAATCCGCAGTTTTAATGGACGTGCAAAGCACATTGACATCAAGCATCAATATGTCGAGAGCAAATTGCAAGTGGAGCAGTGGAACTGAAGTACTGCAAAACTGAAGACATGATTGCTGATATGCTAACCAAAGGCTTATCACAGGCGAAGTTCACCAAGTTGAGAGAAATGGCTGGACTTAAACCATTAGTATAAGGGCCATTCTACCGAATTGGTGAAAAGTCACGTCGGAAATATTTTTTCCCCCAAAATAGTTTTATTCCCAAAACTTTGTCCGTATGTATATTGTACCATATCTAAAGTACACATATCTAGTAAAAGAACAGTCAATTTTTATATTGTATTTTCAGAATGTGTTGGAATGTTTTTCCTCTTCCAAAAATTACTACCGAAACATCACATTTACTATAGTAAAAAAGTATTATTATTGACCTGTTCAGATTGTGTTTCCTTCCCTTCTCTGAAGAGGATTTTTACAAAAATGTCTTGAAGGTTTTCACAATGAAATCCATAAAAATGAAATTTTTACCAAATTTTCAAGTTCAATTTATACAATTTATCTGTTTCGGTAGTGACTGCACTGTTTCGGTAGTGACTGCACTGTTGGATGGATGTTCATTTCTCTCCCAAAATCTTCCAAAAGGTGCTCTGGGCTGCCCTTTAGTCGACACAACACATTTTTTTTTAAAATTATGGGATTGAACTACTTAACATTTCATTTTGTCACTACCAAAATCATCTGGTCACTACCATATGTTTTGGTAGTGACTGTTTCGGTAGTGACAATTCTAGCTAACTTTAAGTATAAATAAAGAATTCTAGCAAGCACATGGCTTGCAAACAAATCTTTGAAGAAGTGTACACACATACAAACATAAGATTTTGCATGAAACCCCAAAAGGTTTACTTAATTGAAGAAAACATGGGTTTCGGTAGTGACAATTCTTAAGGTTACACGTCGATTTTCAGACTTTATAACACATTTGTATAAAAACTATGGGATTTAGCTACTTACCATTCAACCATGAGGGACAGGGATGCAGTGTCACTGCATGGTCAAAAATGCAGGGTCGTGGCTAAAACACAGGCTCAGCCAATGGACTTAAACTCTTGGGTTTC
>NC_137920.1:43180236-43182736 GCF_963457725.1 Sprattus sprattus
AAACTCATTATACACATCAGCACAGAAGAGTAACTGCAGCCAAACCCCTCCCGCTCCCCCTCATACTCTAGCTTTCACTCTCTTTAACTCTCCCTCTCCCCCAATCTTTTTCTTTCAATCTCTCTCTTTCACTCTCTTTAACTCTCCCTCTCCCCATTCTCTTTCTTTCGATCTCTCTCTTTCACTCTCTTAAACTCTCCCTCTCCCCCCAATATCTTTCTTTCAATCTCTTCCTCTCCCCCCTCTCTCTCGCTTTCACTCTCTCCCTCTTCCTCTCTCTTTAACTCTCCCTCTTCCCCCTCTATCTTTTTTTCAATCTCTCCCTCTCCCCCCTCTCTCTCTTTCACTCTCACTTTTCTCCTCTCTTTCCCTCTCCCTCTCCCCCTCTCTCTCTCTCCCTCTCCCTCTCTCTTTCTCTTTCACTCTCCCTCTCTCTTTCACTCTCACTCTCTCTTTCACTATCTCCCTCTCCCTCTCTCCCCTCTCTCTCACTCCCCTCCTCTCTCACACACTCCTCTCTCTCTCTCTTTCACTCACCTCTGAGCATTGTCCACAAACCAGTCAGCCTGGTTTCTGTTTGTGTATACGTGTGTGTGTGAGTGTATGCATGTGTGCGCTTGTGTGTGCATGTGCGTGTGAATGTGCGTGTTCGTGTGTGTCAGTGTGTGTCAACAACTGGCTCTTGCCAGTTCATTCCGGCAGTTTTTAGATAAGCGTGTGTCTTTTAAGGTTGTGTATATGTGTGTGTATGTGTGTGTGTTAATGGTAAATGTGTCACATCTATTGCCCAATGCAAACAGATACTTGTATCTGGGTACGTGTGTGTGTGTGTGTGTGTGTGTGTGTGAACAGCCTTTTTATCTTATTGTTACTGTAACCCCTGCTTGGCCACATCAAAGTGTTATTTATTCTCATGAATGTCTCTGTGTGTGTGTGTGTGTGTGTGTGTGTGTGTGTGTGTGTTTGTGTGAGTGTTTGTGAGTGAGTGTGTGTGTGTGTGTACGTGTGTGTGTGCCTTTGTCTGTGTGTGTGTGTGTGTGTGTGTGTGTTTGTGTGAGCGTGTGCGTGTGCATGTGTGTGAGTGTGTGTGAGTGTGTGTGTGTGTGTGTGCCTGTGTATGTGTGTATGTGTGTGTTTGCCCGTGTTTGTGTGTGCCTGTGAGTGTTTGTGTGTATGTGTGAGTGTGTGTGTGTGTCTGTGTGTATGCCTGTCTTTCCCTCCTGAGGACAACACTGTTTCGGCGCGGATCTCGGACTGTCTTGCTTATATATCCACATGGATGAAAAACCACCACCTTCAGCTGAACCTGGCCAAAACAGAACTGATGGTCTTCCCAACCAAACAGGTCATCCACCACAACATCAATATCAATATTGACTCTTTATCTCTTGTTCCATCCAAAACAGTAAGAAACCTCTGGGTCATTATTGATGACCAACTGACTTTCACAACCCACATCGCCTCTGTCGCCAGGTCGTGCCGAGTGATTGCTGGTTCTGCTCCCACCTACCTAAATGCTCTTGTAAGGGCAAATGTTACACCCAGGACGCTGCGCTCATCTAGCGAGCGACGTCTGGCACTGCCACCTGTGCAAGCACGGCAATCCAGACTATTCTCAGTTGTAGTTCCAAGTTGGTGGAACGAACTGCCTAGCACTACCAGAGCAGGGGCGTCCCTCTGTACCTTCAAGAAGCTCTTGAAGACCCAACTCTTCAGAGAGCACCTCCCTTCCTAACGGGCACCTTGGCTTAACTTGCACTTAAGCAGTGACAGTCCCGCACTTATTTTTCTTTCTATGTTGTTTTCTATTTCTTACATTTATTTTTTTTTTAAACAGGTTTTATTGCTCTTATCAATAGTGTGTGCCTGTGTGCCTGTGCCTGTGTCTGTGTGTACGTCTGAGTGTGTGTGTCTGTCTGTGTGTATGTGTGAGTGTGTGTGTGTGTCTGTGTGTATGTGTGTATGTGTGAGTGTGTGTGTGTGCCTGTGTGTGTGGGTGCCTGTGTCTGTGTGTGTGTGTGCCTGTGTCTGTGTGTGTGTGTGTGTGTGTGTGTGTGTGTGTGTGTGTGTTTGCCTTTGTCTGTGTGTGTGTGTGTGTGTGTGTGTGTGTGTGTGTGTGTGTGTGCGTGTGTGTGTGTGTGTGTGTGTGTACCTTTGTCTGTGTGTGTGTGTGTGTGTGTGTTTGTGTGAGTGTGCGTGTGCGTGTGCGTGTGCGTGTGCGTGTGCGTGTGCGTGTGTGTGAGTGTGTGTGTGTGTGTGTGTGTGTGTGTGTGTGTGTGTGACAGAGAAACAAATTGCATTTGCATCTTTCCCTAAACACAAAGAGTTGTCTCCTTCAATGTTTGGTGACATGTACATAGAGTGTAATGTAACACTGAGAAATGTACCTGTGTGTGTGTGTGTGTGTGTGTGTGTGTGTGTGTGTGTGTGTGTGTGTGTGTGTGTGTGTGTGTGTGTGTGTGTGTGTGTGTGTGTGTGTTTGTGTCATCGTTGATGAATG
>NC_137920.1:43195236-43217736 GCF_963457725.1 Sprattus sprattus
GAGTGTATGTGGGTGATCTGTGTGTATGTGTTTGTGCATGTGGGTCATCTTTGTGTGTGTGTTGTAACAGGTTTAGGGGTGGGGCAGAGGAAACAGTCACAATGGGAGGTTAAAAAGAAGGTTTTTAATTTGGTTCTTCACACAAAGTCAACTCAGGGAGGTTCTTTAAACACTAAACACAAAATGTCCCTTTCCCCCTTTTCATTCAGGGCCAAACTATTTCTGGTTTCTTTCCTGCTAGTCCTAGTCCTAGCTGTCCTTCCAGGCGTGGGATATCTGTCCTTTGATTCCGCTAAGCGTTCTCCCTGCGTTTTATGTGCTCCAGTAGCTCTCGCAGAGCACAAATCATCTTAATCCCGCAAACAGGGAACGTCCCCAGGACGTTAACAGGACATTCGCAAGGTCCCCAATCGTCCCCAATTGGTCCCCGGCACAACGTTCGCTAGAGGACGTTACCAGAACGTTTTTGACGTTCGTAGCAAGTCTACGTTTGGTCCTTCTGTGACGTTCGCATGAGTCTTAAATCGGACTTTTAGGAAACATTATAATTTGGTCTCTCAGCACACGTCCCCAGGACGTCCTTCAAAAACGTCCCTGTTACCTTATCCTGCAGGTCCTCTGCGTGACGTTCGCATGAGCCTTAAAACGTACTATTAGGGAACGTTCTTATTTGGTCTCTCAGCATACGTCCCCAGGACATCCTTTAAAAACGTCCCCGTTACCTTATCCTGCAGGTCCTCTGCGTGACGTTCGCATGAGCCTTAAAACGGACTATTAGGGAACGTTCTTATTTGGTCTCTCAGCATACGTCCCCAGGACATCCTTTAAAAACGTCCCCGTTACCTTTACCTGCAGGTCCTCTGCGTGACGTTCGCATGAGCCTTAAAACGGACTATTAGGGAACCTTATAATTTGGTCAGCACACGTCCCCAGGACGTCCTTTAAAAACGTCCCCGTTACCTTTACCTGCAGGTCCTCTGCGTGACGTTCGCATGAGCCTTAAAACGGACTATTAGGGAACGTTCTTATTTGGTCTCTCAGCATACGTCCCCAGGACATCCTTTAAAAACGTCCCCGTTACCTTTACCTGCAGGTCCTCTGCGTGACGTTCGCATGAGCCTTAAAACGGACTATTAGGGAACGTTCTTATTTGGTCTCTCAGCATACGTCCCCAGGACATCCTTTAAAAACGTCCCCGTTACCTTTACCTGCAGGTCCTCTGCGTGACGTTCGCATGAGCCTTAAAACTGCCTATTAGGGAACCTTATAATTTGGTCTGCACACGTCCCCAGGACGTCCTTTAAAAACGTCCCCGTTACCTTTACCTGCAGGTCCTCTGCGTAACGTTCGCATGAGCCTTAAAACGGACTATTAGGGAACGTTCTTATTTGGTCTCTCAGCATACGTCCCCAGGACATCCTTTAAAAACGTCCCCGTTACCTTTACCTGCAGGTCCTCTGCGTGACGTTCGCATGAGCCTTAAAACGGACTATTAGGGAACCTTATAATTTGGTCAGCACACGTCCCCAGGACGTCCTTTAAAAACGTCCCCGTTACCTTTACCTGCAGGTCCTCTGCGTAACGTTCGCATGAGCCTTAAAACGGACTATTAGGGAACGTTCTTATTTGGTCTCTCAGCATACGTCCCCAGGACATCCTTTAAAAACGTCCCCGTTACCTTTACCTGCAGGTCCTCTGCGTGACGTTCGCATGAGCCTTAAAACGGACTATTAGGGAACCTTATAATTTGGTCAGCACACGTCCCCAGGACGTCCTTTAAAAACGTCCCCGTTACCTTTACCTGCAGGTCCTCTGCGTGACGTTTGCATGATTCTTAAAACGGACTATTAGGGAACGTTCTTATTTGGTCTCTCAGCATAAGTCCCCTGGACATCCTTTAAAAACGTTCCCGTTACCTTTACCTGCAGGTCCTCTGCGTGACGTTCGCATGAGCCTTAAAACGGACTATTAGGGAACCTTATAATTTGGTCAGCACACGTCCCCAGGGCGTCCTTTAAAAACGTCCCCGTTACCTTTACCTGCAGGTCCTCTGCGTGACGTTCGCATGAGCCTTAAAACGGACTATTAGGGAACGTTCTTATTTGGTCTCTCAGCATACGTCCCCTGGACATCCTTTAAAAACTTTCCCGTTACCTTTACCTGCAGGTCCTCTGCGTGACGTTCGCATGAGCCTTAAAACGGACTATTAGGGAACGTTCTTATTTGGTCTCTCAGCATACGCCCCCAGGACATCCTTTAAAAACGTCCCCGTTACCTTTACCTGCAGGTCCTCTGCGTGACGTTCGCATGAGCCTTAAAACGGACTATTAGGGAACCTTATAATTTGGTCAGCACACGTCCCCAGGACGTCCTTTAAAAACGTCCCCGTTACCTTTACCTGCAGGTCCTCTGCGTGACGTTCGCATGAGCCTTAAAACGGACTATTAGGGAACGTTCTTATTTGGTCTCTCAGCATACGTCCCCTGGACATCCTTTAAAAACGTTCCCGTTACCTTTACCTGCAGGTCCTCTGCGTGACGTTCGCATGAGCCTTAAAACGGACTATTAGGGAACCTTATAATTTGGTCAGCACACGTCCCCAAGACGTCCTTTAAAAACATCCCCGTTACCTTTACCTGCAGGTCCTCTGCGTGACGTTCGCATGAGCCTTAAAACGGACTATTAGGGAACGTTCTTATTTGGTCTCTCAGCATACGTCCCCAGGACATCCTTTAAAAACGTCCCCGTTACCTTTACCTGCAGGTCCTCTGCGTGACGTTCGCATGAGCCTTAAAACGGACTATTAGGGAACGTTCTTATTTGGTCTCTCAGCATACGTCCCCAGGACATCCTTTAAAAACGTCCCCGTAACCTTTACCTGTGGTCCTCTGCGGGACGTTCGCATTCGGTCCTTCCAAAACGTCCCCTTGACGTCCTCTGATGGTCCTCTCTGAACCAGAGGTTCCGCTAGAGAAAAATGTTTTTCATTTGCAAGACATTTTAAAGATAAGCCGGCCAAATATCTATTTCTGCTTCTAAATAAGCCTATTGAAGAAAACTGACGGCCTGCATAGCTTAAATAATAACATAATCAGGTAGTTTAGAATGCAACATGTTTATTTTCCTTAGAACTTGTCACTCCATAACGACATAAACACCCGACATTTCGGACTTTTCTCTGGTGAAGCTGTTCGAACATCTAGGGCTTCAGGTATTCAGTTTTTGGAAAGTTCAATTTCTACATGAACTAGTTCAGTTCATTGTTCATAATTCAAAAATTTTAACTAAGTTCACAGCTCCAATTTTCAATATGCTGCGAGTGCGAGCTCTTGCGGCTCCGGCGCACTCACGTACGGGCATATACAGTATAATGCAACATATCCGTGTTGTTAAATAACATTCTAACGGCAGATTAGCCTGTTCCTTTAAAACATAATAAGGGCAGTGCACGTTTGCTTTATAGGCCTAAATATTTGGATTGTTGTCAAATCCAGATTGTGTTTGCGAGACGGGATGTTTAAGAAATTCCAACCAGACAATTTGACCGGTGAGCTTTCTGTTGCAGCATCTTTGAAGGCCTGTGGAAAGCTCAATGTTAACGCTAGACTTGATAGACCTTCCTATGTAGGCTATGCATTGTATTGGAATCATGCAGACATTAAATTCATAGCACAGATCAGTAGAGAAGCATTCATATTTATTTTATTTCATCATTCTTAGTTTGGCTAGTTATTCTGCCTCCCTGCCCGCACGTCCGTGCCATGGATGTTAATTAAAAAAGGAATCATTACGGAAAACCCTCAATGCGTAGTGACTGAGATCGCTACAATATGCTTTTTCTCAAACCCTCGGAAAAAATGACTAAGTTTGTTGGCTGTCTCACACTGTGATAAAGGTGTTAAAGTGACAAAATAAGAATCAGACAATGGTAGTGAAGTGGTAGCGAAGTGGTTTAGTAATAGGAAGGTTTACGGTTCAATTCCCATGCCTCGCAATCAAGTTTGAAAGCGCGTTTGTGTCTCTGTGTGTGTCTATGTATATCATATGAAATGTGCTATATAAATAAACTTGAACGTGTGTGTGTGAGCCATGTAAGCGAAATGATGGCTCCGCGATCTATTATTATTTTATTTTTTTAATTTAGCTCAGCAAAAACACCGTGCCTGCTACGTCCGCGGTGCGTCCTCGAATAACGTCCCCAGGACGTCTAAAACAAGGTTTCCAGAAGTCACCACAATGCCCTCAGGATGTTCTTGCAACTTCCTGCAGAACGTCCCCAGGACCTATAGAAACACGTTTTTCAGACGTCACCGCAATGTCCTAGGGACGTTCTTGCAACGTCCTGCAGAACGTCCCCAGGACCTATAGAAAACGTTTCCCAATTGTCACCGCAACGTCCTCGGGACGGTCTTGGAACGTCGTGCAAAACGTCCTAAAGTTGTCAAGGGAACCATACACATTTACGTTTTTAGAACGTTGAGAGAGACCATTACAGGACGTCGAGGGGACGTAATTTTGCTTACAGGGAAGAGCTGCTTCAATTAGGTGCCTTAAGCACTTACACCTGGGTGGGTCCTGCTGCATTCTTGGAAATGCAGTTTGTCGCATGGCGGCCATATGTGGTGGGGCAGCCAAATCATTCCGGGGAATGCCACACCCATCCACCAACTGGCCCCTCGTGATGCCATAGTATGTGTGTGTGTGTGTGTGTGTGTGTGTGTGTGTGTGTGTTTGTGGGAGGATGTGAGTGTATGTGGGTAATCTTTGTGTGTGTGTGAATGTGGGTGATCTGTGTGTTTGTGTGTGTGTGTGAGTGTATGTGGGTAATCTCTTTGTGTGTATGTGTCTGTGAGTAATCTTTGTGTCTGTGTGTGTGTGTGTGTGCATAGGTATCCAGCTGAAGAAGGTTCAGGAGCAGAAGGATCTGCGAGCGAAGCGGCAGCCATTAGGAGACGATGTGGCGGCCATACTGTCTCGCCGCATCGCTGTGGAGATGAGTGACTCAGAGGAAGGGGAGGAGTCAGATGGGGAAGGTGGGAGGGGCTGGTCGGACTGAAGGGCCCAACAGACAAGGACACACGCACAAACACAGGCATGCATGCACACACACACACCAACACCACACGCACCACCATACACTCACACAAACACAGCAACACACACACACACGCATGCATGCATGCATACACACAGACAAATACACACATGCATATACAGTATGAATGCATACTTGCACACATACGCGCATGCACATATCACACACATCTCCAACATACATTCACACACACACACACACACACAACAACACAAGACCACACACACACACACACACACACACACACACTCATACACACACACACTCACACACACACACACACACACACACACACACACACTAACACACACACTCACACACACACACACACATAATCATCACCAATCTGCCTCATGGTAGGAGCTTTATCCCGTGATGTCACTCAGTCGACACCTCTCAACTGATTCCTCTTTTAGAGAATCACTTATTAAGGGTTCCTCTATGGTTCTCTAAAAATCGGATGTTTCCACACACACACACACACACACACACACACACACACACACACACACACACACACACACGTACTTACATGGCACGGAAAATGAATTCATGTCTTCAGCGCATGTGAGTGTGTGTGGGTTAGAAGAAAGATAACTAGTTCCTGGCCCTTATTCATGCTTTTGTCATTTAACCAGACACACACAAACACACACACACACACTCATTTAACCAGACACACACACACACACACACACACACACACACACACACACACACACACACACACACACACACACACACACACACGCACACACACACACACACACACACATAGGAGTCTCTTCCCCTTAGTCACACTGTTTGATCATTCCATACAGATTAACTTCCCTTTTAGTCTAATTATGTTTCTGATGTCAGAGATGTGTCATGTTCTGAAACTGTGTGCGTCAATGTGTGTGTGTGTGTGTGTGTGTGTGTGTGTGTGTGTGTGTGTGTGTGTGTGTGTGTGTGTTTGTGTGTGTATGTGTGTGTATGTGTGTGTCTGTGTGTGTGTGTGTGTGTGTGTGTGTGTGTTTGTGTGTGTGTGTGTGTGTATGTGTGTGTGTGTGTGTGTGTGTGTGTGTGTGTGTGTGTGTGTGTGTGTGTGTGTGTGTGTGTGCGTCAGTGTGTATGTGTATGTGTGTGTGTGTGTGTGTCTGGTACTGTGTGCGTCATGTCATTCCATTGCTCTCTGGATTAAATTATTTCTGACCCTCTGTGCCTCTGTTTGGGTTTCATTTAACTAACAACCAATGAATGTGTCCTTTCTAAAATCCACAAGCAATGCCTCATATTAATGTGTCCTTTCTAAACAAGCCTCATATTTGATCCTATGAATATCCACTTTAGTCCCCCAAAATAGACATGCTAGCAGATAGAACATGTATACTTCATAGTTTAACATCTATTTCACATGCAGGTGACCCCGCCCCCCTCCCCCGTGACAAATTTTGACATGCAGATGTCATGTGCTCTTGTAAACAATGCAACTACTGGAAGCTGCAAGGTGCTCAGTGTTGCCAGATTGGAAATGGTGTATCGTACCAATTGACCTATCGCTAAGCCCCGCCCCCCATTGTGACAGCTGCTAAATCGGACACTTTATCAGAGCTGACTAGAGTTTACAATGGCAGCTATCAGTGACAAAACTATATCCCAAGAGGCTCTAGACAACTTTTGGAGACAAAAGGACCTGATTTCGCCTAGAAGCCTTCAAAAGGGACTTAAATATGCAATGGAGGGATATTTATACAATTTAAAACTCGATATGGCGGATAAAAAGCTTAAATTTGAGGCGAGAATTTACAGAGCTCAATGCAAGAGGGAGAAGCCTCAACTCACGGTCATCGCGATTGCAGATAAATACATCCAATACCAGCATTGTTCATGCACCGCATGGGAAAGATACAATGAATTCACAGTCAGTTAATTTAACTAATCTGGAAGGCACCGAGATGTACACCTACGTTTATTAACTAGCAGGAACCTGCCCCTGACAGGACAGTGTCCTAACCATAGGCTATGGTCCTAACTGTCTAGCTAGCTTGTTAATGTAACCTTTTTAATTACCGGCATGCGTGTGTTTCGTTCACGTTGTCATGTTAATCCATTATTAAACCTATCGTTTGTTTAATAAACTGTCCCATAACTGACAAAGTTACGCTAGCGCAGCTATTGAATCATTAACGTTAGCTAATTTGAACCAGAGATAACTTGCCTAAGCCTAGCATAACATCAGTGGTGAAAGTAAGCAGGTACTGTGAATAATGAGTAGGCCTATGCCTTTTATCATGTAGGCTTAATTGATTGCTTTAGCAAAGGGAAATTCTAACAAGAGTATGGCAGAAAGCTAATGAACGTAGCATTCACTGTGTGGTGGTCACACAGCTTAATCCACCGGAGATATTTTGGACCGGTCTTGTTTTCGTTTAGGAAATGAGATACAATATACCCCATTGCCTATCTTCTCACGATAACTCGTATCAGTGTTTTATCTACCCCATGCACATCGTTTGGCCATTTATGTTGAAACTACATTACCACAATTACACACTTGTTTTTGTCCCGTTGTGGCTTGGGGAAAGGGATGAAATATACCCCATTCTGCAGCCTATCGGGATACCTACTGTCGGTGTTACATGTACCCCAAGCACATCGTTTGACCATGTTTTTTTTTTTTCATAAGCAACATCAATCGATCATTAAATTATTGTAACATGTCTCCTCCCTGTTGTTTTCAATGGAGTTATCGGAGCCGATGTCCGAGTCCAGTTCAGGCTGGAATGTCATTGGTTCATCTGCGTTCTAAGGGCGGCGCTTAGCGACAGGTAAATTGTCTTTGGAGGATAATTGTCGTGCATCTGGCAACACCGAGAGGGCGGTCGACCAATGACAGTTCTCTCTACAGTCAGAGCTCGCGCAAGAAGGTGGAACGTAAGGGACAAACCCTTTACAAAACGTGTAAGGGCGTAATAACTAGTTTGTGAAAGACCCAGAGAAACACAAATATCTGACGAGGCAAAATCCCGACGTTAAAACAGGGGTCCCAAAAACACACACACACACACACACACACACACACACACACACACACAGAGACAGACAGGCAGAAGGGGATCGGGAGTAAAAAGTTAGAGAATGGGGATAGTTCTGATTGGCCTTCGGGGACAGCCAAACACAAGAGAGTGGGAGGAACTAGTTTCCTTTAAAAACTCTGACCCAACATTCATACAATGAGATTGAGCTAATCCATGGACCATCTCCTGTTGTGGCTTAATGACTACAATAAACCTCAGATCTACAAATGTGGCCTTTTGACTGTTGATTGTGGAATTGAGAGAGAGTGGCTGGTTTTCGCCGAGTCACTAGCACATAGAACATGTCTACTTTAGTATCCCAAATAGCCTTGCTAGCTTATAGAACATCCTCTCATGCGCCTCAACACAGGGCGCTAGTGTGAGGATGGAGATGGCTGGTGGAGGAGAGGAGTGAGAGGTGGAGGAGAGGAGAGAGAGGTGGAGGAGAGGAGAGAGATGTGGAGGATAGGAGAGAGAGGTGGAGGAGAGGAGAGAGAGAGAGGTGGAGGAGAGGAGAGAGGGGTGAAGGTGTGATGAATGGGCTGAAGTTCATTAGTGAGAGTTTTGTTTTTTGTTGAGATTACAATCCCTTACCATGGATGTGTCAGACGAGATTATAATGGTAGAAGATAGAAGATACAATGTTAGATTCCATGACTAGCTAACGATATTTCGGTGGATATCAACATAGCGGCTACGTCATAGCCCATCTCATAAACACATGCATTCTGGAGAATTAGTTCAGTTTCTTCTATTAGGAAGCTTACCACTGAAACCTCCTAATAGAAGAGTCCTATGAGTAAGTGGTAAACCTCCTTATAGAATAGCCCTGTGAGTAAGCGGTAAACCTCTGAATAGAAGAGCCGTATGAGTAAGTGGTAAACCTCTTAATAGAACGAAGCTGTACAGGTTTACTCCAGCATACTTAATATTCCAGATATATCAGACTCGGGCAGTTTGAGACCAGATATATATTAGACTCGGGCAGTGGCGGTTTGAGACCAGATATATCAGACTGGGGCACATTTGAATGTTTCCTGTCAGAGAAGAATGTGTCTACTTACCTCTACGGGATTTTTCATTTAATGCCGGAGTTTAAGACAACCACCTGGGCGGAATAAGTGTTTTTCGCCCGGGTTGCCAAAGCCAAACTATAGCCCACAGTTTCATTGTGACGCGTTGCAGTTCCTAAAATGGTCCAGTAGGTGTCAGTTTTGTCTCTGCTTTGCCAATGATGTCCGCTCAAATTGGCACAACCCCTACTCTAATATTCATTATTGATGATAGTCATAATCATTCAATATTGATCAAAGTCATACTCTAATATTAATCATAGTCATACTCTAATATTGATCATAGTCATAATCTGTTATTGACCATAGTCATACTCTAATATTGATCTTAGTCATACTCTAATATTCATTATTGATCATAGTCATACTCTAATATTGATCATAGTCATACTCTAATATTGATCATAATCATACTCTAATATTGATCATAGTCATACTCTAATATTGATCATAATCATACTCTAATATTGATCATAGTCATACTCTAATATTGATCATAGTCATACTCTAATATGGATCATAATTAGGGTTGGGTACCGAGAACCGGTACCAATACGGCACCGGTTCCATACAACCGATACCTACCCGGACCGAAATGCAACGCAGATTTCGGTGCTTCCTTTCGGTGCCTGATCAGATAATTTTTTTTTTTTTTTTTTTTTTTAATTAAAATTTTTATAATTTAACAAAACTAGCGATAGCTAACGAGAAGTAACGTTAGTGGCGTAGATCTTTCTGAGTACGATCTGTATACTTTTTTGTGTTGATAACAGATTTCGTGGGGCACATATAAAACTGCTCCATCTCCCAATATAGACTCTCGCCTGTGTCGCTCACGCTGCATTCCGTATGGGACTAGTGGAAACGGGATTTGTGTTGAGGAGTTGCCATGGTAATGGGTTGACTTGCGTGTGGTTTCGGTTTCAAGATAAGTGTGGTTGTTCTAAGCAGAAGTTGGATATGCTTTATTAAACGGAGAGCTACCGTCTCATCCAAAGATATTCCTTCTCAATGTGAGTTCTTAAGAGAGCACTAACTTGGACGCTACAATAACATTGCAACAGTCTGACAGCGAAGAGCAGGCAGCCTTGCTCTGTGCAAGCACAAACAGAGCTAGCCATCAATATAACGGAGAAAATGTCGAAAGGTAAACGATCAAAAGTGTGGCTGTATTTCGCACAAAAAGTTTCAAACAACGCGACGTGCAACATATGCAACAACAAAATTGCGTGTAGGCTAAATGGGGGAGAGAACTCAAGAGGCCCTGAAGCTAAACTTTTAAAGGGGCAGTACACATTCACGAAACCAGTGGGTTTAAATAAATGCAAACTAATTAATATTTGTTTTACTCTGAAGGCAAACATGCTCATATTTCTGCAAAAGTATTACTGAAGTGTGAAGTGTGTGTACAGAGTTTGTTATGTATTTATTTATATTTATTTAAGTATACTGTAAACAGTTGTTATAAGTTAATATATTGTTCATAGTTTGAAGTTAAAAGGTTTGAAGCCAAGTGTTTTGTATTTATTTTTATTTATAGTATACCTTAAACAGTTAATATATTGTTAAATTTGAAGAAAACTATTTGCCTTGGCAATAAATAAGCCTAATGTCTTTAATTAAAAAAAAAAAAAAAGTATCGGTTCTGGCACCATTTAGGCACCGGTATCGTTTTAAAAGTATCGGTTATGTACCGGTATCGGAAAAAACCCAAACGATACCCATCCCTAATCATAATCATACTCTAATATTGATCATAGTCATACTCTAATATTGATCATAATCATACTCTAATATTGATCATAGTCATACTCTAATATTGATCATAGTCATACTCTAATATTGATCATAGTCATACTCTAATATTGATCATAATCATACTCTAATATTGATCATAGTCATACTCTAATATTGATCATAGTCATACTCTAATATTGATCATAGTCATACTCTTATAAATAAAGTGCTTGAAGGAAGTCGGACAGGGACCTCGCGTCGACCCATACTTCTTACGAAGCAAGTCGTGTCAGTCAAGTGAAGTTCAGCAGCAGGACGAAAACCAAAGTCTGCAGGACATTAATCCCCCGGGTCCTGAGGAAGAGGAGCCAAGCACAGCAGAGCTCCTTGAGCCCAGCCTACCTCAGCTCACATCTGAAACAAAGATCCCAGGGCGAAAGCCACTTATCAAGTGGCCCAAATCCTGTGAGAAAAAGGAGTGGGAAGCAATCAATACAGACATCAGCAAACTTTTTGAACAACTGAGGGGAACTGCGATTAAAAAGCTGGAGAAGATGGGAGAGTTGATCTACAACTATGGTGCTGTGCGCTTTGGAATCACAGAGAAAAGAAAGAAAACATCAACCATCCCAATAAAGTCCAGAAGACAGCTGGAGATTGAGGGACTGGTCAAGGAGAGAAGACAACTGAAGAAGCAGTCGAGGAAAGCCCCAGAGGAGGAGAAGGAGGGAATAAACCTACTGCAGGCAGAAATCAAGAACAGGCTGTCAACTTTGAGGAGAGCTGAGAATCTTAGAAGGAGGCGTAAAAGGAAGGAGCACGCAAGATCGAGCTTCTTCAGAGACCCCTACAAGTTTGTAAAGAGTCTTTTCACGAAAGAGAAAAGCGGCAAACTCATAACAACAAGGAAAGATCTTGAAGCTCATCTAAAAATTATCCACACTGACAGCCACCGGTGCGAACAGATCACCCTTCCACCGGATATGCCACCAATACCACCTCCCGAACACCAGCTAGACGAATGTCCTCCCAAGTGGAGTGAAGTGGAAAGAACTGTTCGTCGAGCAAGAGCTGCATCCTCTCCTGGGCCCAACGGAGTCCCTTACCGGCTTTATAAAAATGCACCAGATGTGTTACGCTTTCTCTGGAGGCTAATGAAGGTAGTGTGGCAGAAACAAACCATACCAACAGCTTGGCGAAGGGCCGGAGGCGTCCTTATCCCCAAGGAGAAGGACGCTGCTGACATCAGCCAGTTTCGCCACATCAGCCTCTTAAACGTTGAAGGCAAGATCTTCTTCAGCGTAATAGCTCATAGGCTGGCTGTGTACCTAGAGAGGAACAAATACATCGACACAACAGTGCAGAAAGAAGGAATTCCAGGCTTTTCTGGTTTCATGATATGGCATCAAATCCAAGCTGCCAAAAAGGAGGGAAGAGATCTCCATGTGGTGTTCTTGGACCTCGCCAACGCCTTTGGTTCTGTTCCTCATAGTCTCTTGTGGACTGCGTTTGACCTGTTCAGCATTCCACAGGCTATCACCACTCTTGTCAAATCCTACTTCCAAGACGTTCAGCTATGCCTCACAACTGAGGAGTGCACCACAGCATGGCAGCGTTTGGAAATTGGTATTACGGCAGGATGCACCATCTCCCCTCCCACCATGGCAATGGAGGTCATCATCCGAGCCTCCCGATGGGTTGTAGGAGGTCAGCAGCTCAAAGCTGGTCTTCGTCTACCCCCCATCAGAGCGTACATGGATGACATGACCACACTCACAACAACCATGCCATGCACCAGACGACTGCTGAAAAAGCTCCAGGAGAACATCGAGTAGGCAAGCTGTCAGAGCAGCGCTTTTTCATCGGTGAGGAACCCATCCCAACAGTGTCAGAAAAGCCAGTGAAGAGCCTAGGGCGCTGGTACGATGCCAACCTCAAGGACAAAGATCAAGTGGACCAGCTTAGGCAGGACACAATCTGCGGCCTTGAGAGTATCGACAAGTCCCTGCTTCCTGGCAGGTTGAAGCTCTGGTGCCTTCAATTCGGTCTCTTACCCCGGCTGATGTGGCCTCTTACCATCTATGAGGTCCCTATCTCAAAGGCTGAAAAACTGGAGAGGTTGATCAGCTCGTTTGCCAAAAAGTGGCTGGGTCTTCCCAGGTGCTTCAGCAACATAGGGCTGTATGGAAAAGGCATTCTGGAGCTGCCTGTGTCCAGTCTTACAGAGGAATTCAAGTGCTCCAAAGTAAGGCTGCAAATGACACTGACAGAATCCCGTGACCCATGTGGAGCCCAAACAGCTCCCACTCTGGCAACCGGAAGGAAATGGACTGCAAGTGCAGCTACACAGCAGGCAAAGGCAGACCTAAGGCACCGTGACATTGATGGCCTTGTGCAACACGGGAGAGGAGGCTTTGGCCTTGGAGAGACCATCTTGGCACAAGGCAGCTCCATCTCAGCGCAGAGGTCTGGTCGTTGAGGAGTTGCGCCGGCAAGAACAGGCAACAAGGTGTGCAAAGGCTGTCTCCCAATCGAAACATGGACAGTGGATGAGGTGGGAAGGAGTTGAGAGAAGGAATTTCTCTTGGAAGGATCTGTGGAGTATGGAATCATCTAACACCAGTTTCATCTTAAGACCAACTTATGATGTCCTGCCATCTCCCAGTAACCTTCAACAATGGTACGGAGAAGACCCAACGTGCCCACTCTGCCCGTCTCCAGCAAACTTTAGACACATCCTAGTTGGCTGCAAGACAGGCCTGACTCAAGGCCGTTACACCTGGCGGCACAACCAAGTGCTGAAGTGCCTTGCAGCTATGCTGGAGACCAGACGAACGACCATCAATGCCCTATCTCCATCATCCCATCCTAAATCTGCAAGAGGTTTCGTCTGTGAAGGTGCAAAGCCAACCAACACCAAGGCCAGTACGACATCAGACCTGGTCAGCTGGGAGGAGCACGAGACTGGAGGCTCGTGGTGGACCTGAGTGAAAGGCTCTGCTTTCCACCAGAGATCGCTGCTACGAACCTCAGACCAGACCTTGTGCTCTGGTCCTCCTCAACTAAGAAGGTGTACATCATAGAGCTGACTGTGCCCTGGGAGGACGCTGTAGAGGAGGCCTTTGAACGAAAAAGCCTTAAGTACGCTGAGCTGGCAGCTGATGCCGAGCAACGTGGCTGGAAAGCCAAAGTTTGCCCAGTGGAAGTCAGCTGCAGAGGCTTTGTGGGTAAGACAGCTACCAGGCTACTGAAGG
This sequence comes from Sprattus sprattus, assembly GCF_963457725.1. Taxonomy (NCBI): domain Eukaryota; kingdom Metazoa; phylum Chordata; class Actinopteri; order Clupeiformes; family Clupeidae; genus Sprattus; species Sprattus sprattus. Next base: position 43,209,455 of record NC_137920.1, read on the forward strand.
ATTTGGGAATTCAAGGCCAAGCCCAACGCCAAGCCATCAAAGCCCTCTCAAGCGCTGCTGAACGGGCAAGTCGGTGGCTGTGGCTAAAGAGGAGAGACACCAGCTGGGCCCCAAAATAGCATCTGTGGCGCAGAAGGGTTAAAGCAGAGGGGGGCACATCTGGGACGCCAGGTGTTGCCGATGAGCCCTCTGGAGGTGTTGTGGGCCTGTCATCGAAACACTGGAGAAGGAGGGTGCCCACCTGATGACTCCAATGAGGCTTTTGAGTTTTGACCCTTTTCTCCCACAGACAGCACCATGACTTTTACGCTGAAACATTTTGCATGTCTACGTCAACCCACTTCAAGTTTCAGGAGTGCAAATCTACCAGGGATTGTAAAACCTAGTCCTAAAACAGAACTCTAATATTGATCATAGTCATACTCTAATATTGATCATAGTCATACTCTAAGTAGGGGATAATGTATTGTCCGGAGGTCATTATTAAAAAATAAATCCAGACTGGGCGAACAGCATGGGGGTGTTGTTTCGTCCTGAAGGGGTTTATTTTTGGAACGACAGAAGACATTCCTCCAAAATACCTCTTTTTAATGATTTAGTTGCCGTTTGGTGATTTCTGCTAAGAAATAAATAGTTCTTCAAGCAAATAGAACGTTGAAGTTTCAGGTGTCGCGTAGCAACCCATTACTTGCTGACTTCAAATTACAAAGAGTCTGTTACGTTAAATGACCGGACTTCTTGCGGATTGATATGAAAGATGTGAATTAGAAGCGCAACACCCGTTGCCAATGACAGCGGTGAATATCTTTTCACAGCGGTGAATATCAGGAAATATTCAGCTGCGAACTTTGGGATGGCCCATTTAAATCAACGGTACTTTTCGGAACATTCTGAAGAGCCGTATAATAATATTCATTATTTATCATAGTCATAGTCTAATATTCATTATTGATCATAGTCATAGTCTAATATTCATTAATATTGATCATAGTCATAATCATTCATTACGCATAAGTGCCCCTGAACTCTCATCATCTTTGGAACATTTATGAAATTTATGAACATTAGTTTGAAAGAGTATAAAGTTCAAACTTTGAAGAGTATTTAGACTAACTTACTTCACTTTTGATGAGTATTTAGACCAACCTCAGTTTAGAAGAGTTTTAACTAAAGGCAGAGGTGGCGCTGGTCTGTAGAGATTTCAGTGACATAAATGATTATAATTGTAATCCAAACATCTGAGGGCACATTTAGAAACATAAGCCCCTAAATGGGGTCGTCTGATGAACTTTGAGGAAACAAATTGAGAAATTGAGGGCCACAGAGAGACTCCTCCCCAACCCCCAAACACCTCAGGGCCACCGTACTTCCTTCCTCCTCCTCGTCTTCATCATCTCATGAAGTTACCAACCTATAGACTGAGGAGGTGACCAGGCTCCCTCCACTCCCACAAACCCCCCAGTCAAAACAATGGTGCTCACACACACACACACACTCAGACCCTCCTGCTGGGAACTTTACTTGTCTCGCGTGAGTAACACAGACTGCACACACATACACACAGAGAGAGACTGCATGGTGGATTATTTAATTAAGATTTACACAGAAGACAAGACTGTCTCATAACCCCCCCGCCCCCCGCCTGTCTAATAAATTACCACTGAGCTGTTTACCTCTCTCTCTTTTTCAGACGACTCTCCCCCTCTCTCTCTCTCTGCCCCTCTATTTACCTCTTTCTCTTTTTCAGATGACTCTCCCCCTCTCTCTCTCTCTACCCCTCTATTTTACAGACGACTTTCCCCCTCTTTCTCTCTCTACCCCTCTATTTTACAGATAAGTCTCTTTCTCACCCCGCCTCTCTCTCCCCCTCTCTCTTTTTTAGACGACTCTCTCTCCTCCTCTCTCTTTCTCTCTCTTTTTTAGACGACTCTCTCTCCCCCTCTCTCTTTCTCAGACGACTCTCTCTCAATTAAATTTCAATTCAGCTTTATTGGCATGACAAAAAAACACAATTTGCATTGCCAAAGCATTCTTGTAGTACATATAATAATATAGTAGAACAAGTAGAAAATAAAACATAATTTTGCAACGGCAGGGTGTGTGTGTGCATGTGTGCATGCGTGCGTGTGTGTTCATGCATGTGTGGTGGTGTGGATGTGAGTGCATGTAAGTGTGTGTGGGGGAATGTATCCGTGTGTGTGGTTCACAGATGAAGTGACTCTTCTCTTTTTCTGTGGCAAGCATCTATATATCTTGCTGCCACTCTTGTGCTCCTCTCTTCCTCTCCCAATAACACCCTCAGACCTGGGTCAAGGTCCTGAGGGTCTGGGTGCATAGCTCTGAATTTAGGAAAGAATTGGTCCCTTATTTCTTTCCATTGGCAGCATTCTGCCAGGAAGTGAAGCTCTGTTTCAATTACACCTTGGTTGCAGTTGGTACACAGCCTGTCCTCTCTGGGCAGCCAGGTTTGCCTGTGTCTGCCCTTTTCGATGGCCAGACTGTGGTTACTAAGCCTGTACCTGGTCAAGGTTTTTCTCTGCCTGGTGTCAGTGACTGTGAATAGGTAGTCTGCCACAGTATACTCTCTGTTTAGGGCCAAATAACATTGAAGTTTATTTTGTCTTTTTGTTGTTTCAGTCCAGTATGATAAGTAATTTAGTTTTTCTGCATTGATAATTTGGTTAGGCCGAATTGTTTGAGAAAGGGTGGCGAGGTCCTGAGGCTGACTATTAGTTTGGTTATTTGTACTATTAGTACGTGTGAGTCTCAGGACTATCTGGATGAGGGGGCTTGTTTTTGCACTCATCATTTGGCTTTTTAGGGCTTTGTAACAATAAGAGTTGGGGTCGCTCCTTTTGAGGTGTTCAAAGAATTTGATGGTTCTTTTTTCTATTTTAATTAATAAAGGGTATTGGCCCAATTCAGCCCTGCATGCATTGTTAGGTGTGTTCCTCTGTACTTTGAGTATACTTTTACAGAACTCTGCATGCAGGGTTTCGATTGGGTGTTTGTCCCATTTTTCAAATCCATTCTGCATAGGAGGACCCCACACTTCACTGCCGTATAATGCGATTGGTTCAATAATTGTTTGGAATATTTTGAGCCAGATCCGAATGGGTATGTCAAATTGAATGTTTTGTTGGCATAGAAAGCTCTTCTTGGTTTCTCTTTCAAATCGCTCACGGCCAAGTTGAAATTTCCAGTAGAACTTATTCTCAGTCCAAGGTAGGTGTAACTTTTTACATTTTCGATTTCATTTTTACCAAGGGTGAATTTCTTTCCCTGATTTCTGAATTTTTTCTGGAAGGTTAGTGTTTTTGTTTTTTGTGGGTTAATAGTCAGAGCCCAGGTCTGACAGAACTTGTGCAGGACATTTAGGCTCTGCTGTAGACCCTCTTCTGTTGGGGACAGCAGAACCAAATCGTCCGCAAAGAGAAGACATTTGATCTCCTGTTTCAATCAGTTTACAGAATAGGCCTTCATGCCATATAGAGTCAAAGGCCTTTTGAAAATCTACAAAACAAGCAAATATATATATATTTTTTTCGTTTACGTATTTATCTATTAAGGTGTGTAGGGTGAAAATATGATCAGATGTTCTATACTTTGGTAGGAAACCTATTTGACTTTTACTCAGGGCATCGTGCTCAATAAGGAATCTCTATCTTCTCTATCTCTCTTTCTCTCTCTTTTTTAGACGACACTCTTTCCTCCTCTCTCTTTCTCAGACGACTCTCTCTCTTTCTCTCTCCTCCATCTCTCTATCTTTTTCAGCCATCTCTCTGCTCCCCTTCTCTCTCTCTCTCCTCCATCCCTCTCTTTCCCAGCCATCTCTCCTTCCCTTTTTCTCTCTCTCTCTTTCTCTCTCCTCCATCCCTCTATCTTTCACAGCCATCTCTCTCCTTCCCTTTTTCTCTCTCTCTTTCTCTCTCCTCCATCCCTTTATCTTTCTCTGCCATCTCTCTCCTCCCTTTCTCTCTCTCCTCCCCTCTTTTTCTCAGCTATCTCTAGCCTCCTTTTCTCTCTCCCCCATCTTTCTCCACCCATTTGGCCTTTTAAAACTCTCTCTTAAATTTAAAATCTACACACACAAGTGACTATTTTCAGACAATGTTGAAATCTGCACACACAGGTGACTATTATCAGATGATATTGACTATAGGGTTAGGTGATGATGTTAACTATAGGTGTGTGTGTGTGTGTGTGTGTGTGTGTGTGTGTGTGTGTGTGTGTGTGTGTGTGTGTGTGTGTGTGTGTGTGTGTGTGTGTGTGTGTGTACAGATTATGTTGACCCTGCGCTGTCTGCATGACCAGTCTGGGATGACGAGACGAGGGGGACATTCAGTGAGTGTGTGTAGACAGTAGGAGCCGGTATTTCTCCAAATTATCATCTATCTGTCCCACAACAGCCAGACAGGGGGAGGCACACACACACACACACACACACACACCAAGGGAGAGAAGTCGCACTGGGTAGACCATGCCACGACTAATCCCATTTGTGTGTGTAAATGGTGTGTGTGTGTCTGTGTGTGTGTGGTGTGTGTGTGTGTGTGGTGTGTGTGTGGGTGTAAATGGTGTGTGTGTAAATGGTGTGTGTGTGTATAAGAAAGGGCAGAAGAGGTGGCCAGAAGGAAGAACACAGGAGTTAGTGTTCCCTCTCTCTGTTGCCAGGCAGTCTTTAGGGCCACAGACCAAGACAACAGAAGATACATGTAGACATGTGCATCTTCATGTAGACTCTGGGCTGTGTGTGTGTGTGTGTGTGTGTGTGTGTGTGTGTGTGTCCTGCCTCACGTTCGCTCTTAATCTGCACACAAGACAACAAGAGAGCTTTAGAGACATTCAGACCAAATAGAAAACCTGTGGCCAAACTTGGTGGAACAGACTAGAGGCTCAGAGAGACGCAACGTTTTCTAGTGAACTGAAGTGACAGAAAGACCTTTGAAAGAGAGATAGATGGCAGAGCGATAGAACAAAGACGAGAGATTAGGTTAAGAAACTACAAAAGTTTCCCGCGAGGTCCGGTTGGCGGAACGCACGCTATCCTCACAGGACTTTCCCGCGTCTCACGCCACAGGGAGCGCATGTTTTAATGTAATATGTCTGTCTCGTGACCGTCTCGCAATCGGACACCACCTGCCTGGGCTTATACTTCTTAAACTCAGTGGGCATCTTTTTTTAACCCCTCAGAGAAAGACGGACCGGGAACTTAGACCGAAACCGAACGTGAAGAGCAGGTCTTTCCCATACCCCCTCCTGCGTTCTCTCTTTCTCTCCAGGCATTCTCTCTCGTGAATACTCCCCGTGAGGTGTTATTGTAAGAGCGTGAACTCGGCTGCGTTAACAAATTTGCGCCGATTAACGACACAGGCCTCTACGCAATTACACAGGCACGCTGTCGCTGCACCTCCCTCCCTGACGCGCCAGGCGTCTGCTGTTTAGGTCCCCTTTGCAAACACTCGACAAGCAACATCCTGCAGAGCCGATAATGGGAACTATATTTTGCAAAATTCCCGACACGCTGTGCTCCAACAAAAGGAGTACAATAGAGATGACGGGGTGATGGGAAAAGAAAGAAGGTGCGTGAGGGGTGGGTCGGAGGACTTCTATTGGTGCGTGCCAAGTTTTCTTTTTATTGTATGTTTTTGTTTTGGGGTCTGCGAAAAAGTTTTTGTCAAGATGTTTCTCTTAAGTGACATATTGTTTCGCCATTAAAAGAAAGACAGGAATCTCTCTCCATTTCTCCATAGTTAGAGATTAGGCCGCTTGGTTAAGAGTGATTTAATCAGCGCCATTCTGCGGGTGTGGGAAACTCCGTGTGTGTGTGTGTGTGTGTGTGTGTGTGTGTGTGTGTGTGTGTGTGTGTGTCGGCTTCTACTAAACAGATTAACGGATGAGAGAACCAGACCATGAACAGGTGCTCGCAGGCGGCGGATGATTTTGACTGTCTGACAAAAATCTATCTATCTGTCTGATGATCTATCTATTTATCTATCTATCTGTCTGACGATCTATCTATCTGTCTTATTTTCCTTCTATCTATCTATCTATCTATCTATCTATCTATCTATCTATCTATATATATATATATATATATATATATATATATATATATATATATATATATATGTCTGTGTATCTATCTCCTTGCAAAGACAGTACATTTTATTGCCCTGTCTCTCTCATTATATCCTATTTTCTGCTGTTGAAAGAGCATACTTCTGACCTAGATATACAAAGCAACACTAGATGGCAGTGTTGAGATGTATTTACAAAGCATCTATCTACGTATCTATCTAAGTCTGTCTATCTATCTTTCTATCTATCTATCTATCTATCTATCTATCTAATTATTCATCTATTATTATTATTCTTTATTTCAGACACCAAGTTCCATATAAAGTAACAGACATACAATTATAATAAATAAATAAAAATAGAAATAGAGAAAAACAAAAAGATACAACACACATAATACAGTGCATTAAAAAGTATGAAGACATTTGTGCCAATGTCGTCTTAAGTTTGAGGTAAAGCGATAACAGCTCTTTAGAGGGTTGACCAGAGCCTCTACTATGCAGTTCTCAGACTTGTCCAGTCGACACATGAAGCCATACATCAGTTTTCTCAAGAGCGCCTCACAAGTTGGTACGTGCTTAGAAACAAACAACTGACTAGCACTATGCCACCTAGGCACATGAAGCAGCAATCTAAAAGCATTGTGAGCTACTTTCAGTCTCTGTATACTCCTTTTCCTGCAATTAGACCACAAATGAGCAGTGTACATTGGTGTTATGTAGATTCTAAACAGGGAACATTTAACCGAATCTGAGCACATAGAAAACTTTCTTAATAACATATTGGCCTGAGAATATATTTTGCAGCGCTGTCGATATATATCGTTGTCATCAGTCCAATCATCAGAAATGACATGGCCCAGATATCTTATTTCCTCACAGGCACCAAGGGGACTGCTAGATAGATAAAAGGTAGGGAAGGTTAATTTCCTATCCTGATTACTTCTGACTATCATTATGTGGCTTTTCTTTGCATTATATTTAATATCATGGTCTATGCCATACTGAGAGCACACCCTCAGCATCTGTTGCAGCCCAGCACTGTATGGGCTGAGTAAGACCAAATCATCTGCGTACATCAGGTGATTGACAATAGATTCCCCTACAAGACAGCCTGTATTTGTCTTATTCAGCTGGCTTGATAAATCGTCCATATAAACATTAAACAAAAAGGGAGATAAAATTCCTCCTTGTCGAACTCCGTTGCCAACATAGAAAGGAGCTGATACAACATTGTCCCATTTAACATGAAAAGTTTGATTGGCATACCAGAACACCAAAATCCTCACAAGAGGTTTAGGGACACCTCTCGCTAGCAGCTTCATAAACAGTTTTTCATGACAAATTCTATCGAAAGCTTTGGAAGCATCAATAAAGCATAAAAATACAGATGAATTTAGACTTTTGTACCTAGAGACAATCTCCTTCAGAGCATAGATACAGGGATCAGTACCATGTTTTCTTTTAAAACCAAACTGATTGTCAGCAGTCAGAACATACATTTCCAATTTCATTAATAGAATTCTCTCAAACACTTTAGACAAGATACTGGCTAATGCAATGGGTCGATAGTTGTCTTTGCTGTTCAGTTTACCAGACTTATCCTTAAGAACAGGTACTAACAGCACTGACATAATAGAGTTCGGTAGAACACCATGAACCATAATTCCAGTAAGACACATGGCTAGTAATGGACTGAGTCTATAACTGGCATTTTTTAGATGCTCTGCAGAAATGCAATCCATACCACAAGCTTTGTTGTTGTCAAGCATGTGGATGGAATCATAGATATCTACTGATCTAACTATCATGTCTGCTGAGAGACCTTTACATTCATTATCAATTCTAACGGTGTTACTTTTAACACAATTAAATAGTTTACTGTAATGCTCCCTCCATAGATCAGCAATATTCTCTGGACAACTAATCCCCTCGATATCAGAAGGGAGGGGAGTTCTGTTATTATTTATGATCTTGATCTCCTTCCAGAAGTCAGTAAGATTGTTATTCTGCATCTTTCTGGCCAGCGAGTCTACTCTCATTGTGTTTTCATTTTTCTTAACAAAACGAAGTGCATATTTAAAACTAGCATTTGTGAGTTTTTTGTTTTCAAGCAACACTCCCTGTCTGGGTCTGCCTGCCTCTGACCAGAGTCTAAAGGCCTCTCTAGCAGCAGCATGTTGCTCAGACACAAACTCATTC
>NC_137920.1:43227736-43252736 GCF_963457725.1 Sprattus sprattus
AACTCCTAGTGTGTGTGTGTGTGTGTGTGTTAGCGCAACTCGAAGACAGCGGTGCAATCAACAACTTTTACTGATGGAGTTGGGTTCACGTGTAGGCAGTCCATAAACAAGCAAACAGATAAACAAGCAAACAGATAAACAAGCAAACAGGTAAACAAGTAAACACATAACAAGCAAACAGATAAACAAGTAAACACATAAACAAGCAAACAGATAAACAAGCAAACAGATAAACAAGCAAACAGGTAAACAAGTAAACACATAACAAGCAAACAGATAAACAAGTAAACACATAAACAAGCAAACAGATAAACAAGCAAACAGATAAACAAGCAAACAGGTAAACAAGCAAACAGATCGTGAGGGGGGCAGGCAGTGGCTAAGATCAGTGTAGGATCGGTCGAGGGTCGCTACACATTTATCATCTACTTTACTATTTATATTTCTGTTGACTTTCACTTTTACTTCACTACATTTTGCAAAGAAAACTGATACTTTGACTCCGATACATTTCCCCTGAAACCTTCGTTACTCGCTTCAAAATCAAATCTATCTTTAGAAAGAAAATTAATCATGAGACCAATGCCGGGGATTGTGGTGGAACACAGACTGCAAGCAAAAAGGTTTGGCCAATCAGTGGCCCTAGCTTGCTAGTTAAATCATTGGTTAATCACGTTAATGCGCAAACATGTGCTCTTAAAGCCGCATTTTTCCCAGTGATGCCCAGGATGCTAGCTAGCATACACACACACACACACACACACACACACAGGATTCCCAGGGATGCCCAGGATGCTAGCTAGTGAGCGACTACATGAGTAGAGTTCAACTCTACGATGACTGATTTCATGATGGAAGCAGAAATGGAAGCACCTGCTACTCCCGCAACAAACGACGGTAGTGACGAAGACCAACACCTGTGTGCATATTTGCGAGAAATGTCGAAGATTTTTCGTACCGGATGAAGTGCCTCTTATGCTTACCCAAAGCTACTGAAATATTGGCATTCAACAACTCCCCATCTAACCTCAGAGAGCACATCGAGGTAAAAACTAAATTCTGACCCTTTGCTTTTTTATTAAGAGCATTTACTTGTACTTTTACTTTCAATACTTAAGTACATTTAATATCAGAAAATTACTTTTGATACTTAAGTACAGTAAATATCAGATACTTTAAGACTTTTACTCAAGCAGTAACTTTCACTTTTACTTACATTTTCCAGTAAGGTATCTTTACTTTTACTCCAGTATGGCGTTTGGGTACATTAAACACCACTGATCAAAACGTCAACATTTGAGGACGTGGCCTAAACCAAAAATGATATCTTTAGCTGATGATACACCATTAATCAATACATCATTGATTAGCATCAAGTTGACAAAAATGTTTCCCTTCCCAACATGCCTGCCTGCCTGTCTGTCTTTCTGTCTGTCTGTCTGTCTTTCTGCCAGCCTGCCTGCCTGTCTTTCTGCCTGCCTGCCTGTCTGTCTGCCTGTCTGTCTGTCTGTCTGTCTGTCTGTCTGCCTGCCTGCCTGTCTGCCTGCCTGCCTGCCTGCCTGCCTGCCTGCCTGTCTGTCTGCCTGTCTGCCTGTCTGTCTGTCTGTCTGCCTGTCTGCCTGCCTGCCTGTCTGTCTGTCTGTCTGTCTGTCTGTCTGTCTGTCTGTCTGTCTGTCTGTCTGTCTGCCTGCCTGTCTTTCTGCCTGCCTGTCTGTCTTTCTGCCTGCCTGTCTTTTTAACTGCCTGCCTGCCTGCCTGTCTGTCTGTCTGCCTGCCCCGCAAACAGGGAACGTCCCCAGGACGTTAACAGGACATTCGCAAGGTCCCCAATCGTCCCCAATTGGTCCCCGCCACAACGTTCGCTAGAGGACGTTACCAGAACGTTTTTGACGTTCGTAGCAAGTCTACGTTTGGTCCTTCTGTGACGTTCGCATGAGTCTTAAATCGGACTTTTAGAGAACCTTATAATTTGGTCTGTCAGCACACCTCCCCAGGACGTCATTTAAAAACGTCCCCGTAACCTTTACCTGCAGGTCCTCTGCGTGACGTTCGCATGAGCCTTAAAACTGACTATTAAGGAACGTTATAATTTGGTCACTCAGCACACGTCCCCAGGACGTAATTTAGAAACGTCCCGTAACCTTTACCTGCAGGTCCTCTGCGCGACGTTCGCATGAGCCTTAAAACGGACTATTAAGGAACGTTATAATTTGGTCACTCAGCACACGTCCCCAGGACGTCATTTAAAAACGTCCCGTAACCTTTACCTGCAGGTCCTCTGCGCGACGTTCGCATGAGCCTTAAAACGGACTATTAAGGAACGTTATAATTTGGTCACTCAGCACATGTCCCCAGGACGTCCTTTAAAAACGTCCCTACCTGCAGGTCCTCTGCGTGACGTTCGCATCAGCCTTAAAACGGACTATTAAGGAACGTTATAATTTGGTCACTCAGCATAAGTCCCCAGGAAGTCCTTTAAAAACGTCCCCGTAACCTTTACCTGTGGTCCTCTGCGGGACATTCGCATTTGGTCCTTCCAAAATGTCCCCTTGACGTCCTCTGATGGTCCTCTCTGAACCAGAAAAATGTTTTTCATTTGACCGACATTTTAATGAAAAGCCGGCCAAATATCTAACCTATTTCTGCTTCTAAATTAGCCTATTGAAGAAAACTGACCGCCTGCATAGCTTAAATAATAACATAATCAGGTAGTTTAGAATGCAACATGTTTATTTTCCTAAGTTTACAATGGGAAACAAAAACATGTATGTCTGATGCGCGTCAATAAGTGGCCTTTAAGCGCAACCTGCTGTGGCGTTAAAATGAGCGCCGCAACATGGTCATTGCTCTGTTCAATGAGTCAGGTATTCAGTGTTTGGAAAGTTCACTTTCTACATGAACTTGCTCAGTTCATTGTTCATAATTCAAAATTTTGAACTAAGTTCAAAGCTCCAATTTTCAATATGCTGCGAGTGCTATAATTTTTCAAAATCTCTGTCTGCAATACCGCTCGCGGCTCTTCGGCGCGCAGTAGGCCTATAATAAAAGGAAACGCGCAACACTGCAGGTATTACAGGACAGGTTCATCCTCGTCAGAAGGTTTACCCTCATCACTGTTGTTCAGTTCAGTTGGCCTCTGAAAAAAAGCTTTTAAGGCTAGTCTGCTTGGCCATGTTGGATCCTTCTCACTCAGTTCGCTCCTCGTTTGAAACCGAGGGTTTGCGCTTTATTTAAAATGCAGCATATGCGTGTTGTTAAATAACTTTCTAACGGCAGATTAGGCTGTTCCTTTAAAACATAATAAGGGCAGTGCACGTTTGCTTTATAGGCCTAAATATTAGAATTGTTGTCAAATCCAGATTCTGCTTGCGAGACGGGATTTTTAAAGAAATTCCAATCAGACAATTTGACCGGTGAGCTCTTCGTTCTGTTGCAGCATCTTTGAAGGCCTATGGAAAGCTCAATATGTTAAAGCTAGACACTTGGTCACCTTCCTATGTATGCATTGTATTGGAATCATGCAGACATTACATTTATAGCACAGATCAGTAAAGAAGCATTCATATTTATTTTATTTCATCATTCTTAGTTTGGCTAGTTATTCTGCCTCCCTGCCCGCACGTCCGTGATGTGCCATGGATGTTAATTTAAAAAGTAATCATTACGGAAAACCCTCAATGCATAGTGACTGAGATTGCTACAATATGCTTTTCCTCAAACCCTCGGAAAAAAAGACTAAGTTTGTTGGCTGTCTCACACTGTGATAAACCTGTTAAAGTGACACAATCGTAATCAGACAGTGTTAGGACAGTAGGTAGCGATCTCGTTTAGTAATAGGAAGGTTTACGGTTCAATTCCCATGCCCGTAATCGTGTGTGTCTGTGTATGTGTCTATGCATATCATATGAAATGTGTAAAATAAATGAACTTGTGTGTGTGTGCGCCCTGTAAGCAAAATGACGGCTCCGCGATCTATTATTATTTTATTTTCTTCATTTAGCTCAGCAAAAACGTTCGTGCCTGCTACGTCCGCGGTGCATCCTTGAATAACGTACCCAGGACGTCTAAAACACGTTTCCCAGATGTCACCACAATGCCCTCAGGACGTTCTTGCAACTTTCTGCAGAACGTCCCCAGGACCTATAGAAACACGTTCCCCAGACGTAACCACAATGCCCTCGGGAGGTGCTTGCAACGTCCTGCATAACGTCCCCATGACCTATAGAAAACGTTTCCCAGTTGTCACCGCAACGTCCTCGGGACGGTCTTGGAACGTCGTGCAAAACGTCCTAAAGTTGTCACGGGAACCATACACATTTACGTTTTTAGAACGTTCAGAGAGACCATTACAGGACGTCTAGGGGACGTCATTTTGCTTACAGGGTGTCTGCCTGCCTGTCTGTCTGTCTGCCTGTCTGCCTGTCTGTCTGTCTGTCTGTCTGCCTGCCTGCCTGTCTGTCTGTCTGTCTGTCTGTCTGTCTGTCTGTCTGTCTGTCTGTCTGCCTGCCTGTCTTTCTGCCTGCCTGTCTGTCTTTCTGCCTGCCTGTCTTTTTAACTGCCTGCCTGCCTGCCTGCCTGTCTGTCTGTCTGCCTGCCTGCCTGCCTGTCTGTCTTTCTGCCTGCCTGTCTTTCTACCTGCCTGCCTGCCTGCCTGCCTGCCTGCCTGTCTGTCTGTCTGTCTGTCTGTCTGTCTGCCTGCCTGTCTGCCTGCCTGTCTGCCTGCCTGCCTGTCTGTCTGTCTATCTGTTCCTCTCAGGCATCTGGTAATTGTGTTTTAAAGCCGATGGAAGGTTCTAGCCACCCTTTAACCAGAACATGGCCACCACGCATAAACAATCTACTAGAAAAGAATTGCTCCTCTCTCTCTCTCCCATTCTCTCTTCTCTCTCTCCCATTCCCTCTCCTCTCTCTCTTTGCCATTCCCTCTTTCACTCTCCTCTCTTATTCTCTCTTCTCTCTCTCCTTCTCTCTCCTCTCTCTCCCATTCTCATCTCTCTAACACTCTCTTCTAGTGTCTCATTGTAGTTCTGGCTTTTCTTAAAATTGCTCTGTTGTGTCATGGAAAAATGAGAAACATTGAAAAAAGTAAATCCAAATGATCTCTCTCTCTCTCTCTGTCTCTCTCTCCCTCTTTTTCTCTTTATATACGTCGCTTCTCATCTTGCTCTCGTTCCATCGCCGTGGTAATGACGTTAATTTCCCCATAATGGCGGGTGGCCCGTTGCGTCTCTATTGTTATAAATAGGCAAATTAGTTCCCATAATCGCCGGCACAAGAGGGCTTCAAGCCACGCAGAGAGCAGCTATACCGCGAGGAGGGTGCCGCCTGCCGCCTGCCACCAACCTCTCTCTCTCTTACACACACACACACACACACATGCAGGCATACACACACTCTCTCTCGGCATGGGCAGAGCAGTGCGGCTGCAATTATGGCACATTATCTCAGTCATTATCTCTATGCTCGCGAGTGTGTGAATTTGTGTGTGTGTGTGTGCATGAGAGTGTGTGTGTGTGTATGTGTGTGTGCATGAGTGTGTGTGTACATACGTGCAAGTTTGTGTGCGTGCAAGTGTATGCGTGTGCTTTATGGACTCAAGTGGTTATACAATGGCTGATGGCCAAACACACACAGAAATGGACATAAGCACACGCACGCACATACACACACACGCACGCACATACACACACACGCACGCACTTACACACACATGCAAGCACACATACACAAACATGCAACCACACATACACACATAAGCATGCATACATACACGCACGCACATACACACACATGCAAGCACACATACACACATAAGCATGCATACATACACACACGCACGCACATACACCCATATGCAAGCACGCATACATACATACGCATGCATACATACACATACACGCACGCACATTCACACACATGCAAGCACACATACACACACATGCAAGCACACATACACACATAAGCATGCATACATACACGCACGCACATACACACACATGCAAGCAAAAAAGTTTTTTTCAATAGGCTAATTTAGAAGCAGGAATAGATATTTGGCCGGCTTACCATTAAAATGTCGGGCAAATGAAAAAAAAAATCTCTAGCGGAACCTCTGGTTCAGAGAGGACCATCAGAGGACGTCAAGGTGACGTTTTGGAAGGACCGAATGCGAACGTCCCGCAGAGGACCACAGGTAAAGGTTACGGGGACGTTTTTGAAGGACGTCCTGGGGACGTATGCCTAGAGACCAAATCAGAATGTTCCCTAAAAGTCCGATTTAAGGCTCATGCAAACGTCACGCAGAGGACCACAGGTAAAGGTAACGGGGAGGTTTTTAAAGGACGTCCTGGGGACGTGTGCTGAATGACCAAATTATAACGTTCCCTAAAAGTCAGATTTAAGGCTCATGCAAACATCACGCATAGGACCTGCAGGTAAAGGTTACGGGGACGTTTTTAAAGGACGTCCTGGGGACGTGTGCTGAGTGACCAAATTATAACGTTCCCTAAAAGTCCGATTTAAGACGTCACAGAAAGACCAAACGTAGACTTGCTACGAACGTCAAAAACGTTCTGGTAACGTCCTCTAGCGAACGTTGTGGCAGGGACCAATTGGGGACGATTGGGGACGTTGCGAATGTCCTGTTAACGTCCTGGGGACGTCCCCTGTTTGCGGGGTATAGACCGATTGCACTTACACCTGTAATAATGAAGTGCTTTGGGAAACTGGTTTCTCGCCACATCAAATTAACCCTTCCCATCACATTTGACCCGCATCAGTTTGCTTACAGAGCAAACAGGTCCACGGAAGATGCCATAGATGTAGCCTTCCACTCCGTACTGAGCCACCTGAAACTCCGTGGAACCTATATAAGAATGCTCTTCATTGACTACAGCTCAGCTTTTAATACTTTCATCCCTGACATACAAGTAAGCAAATTAACTGCACTAGGCCTCTCCCCCTCCATCTGCACCTGGATAAAGGACTTCCTCACAAACCACCCACAAACTGTAAAACTCGGCCCCCACCTCTCCTCCACCATCACGCTTAGCACTGGCTCTCCACAAGGCTGTGTACTGAGCCCACTACTGTACTCCTTGTACACTCATGACTACTCCAACCCATCCCACCAACACCATCATTACATTTGCTGATGACAACACCGTGATCTGGCTCATAACAGAAGATGACGAATCAGCGTACAGAGATGAGGTACAGAAACTGAACTGTGTGGTGCTCAGACAACAATCTTTCACTGAACACCACAAAAACAAAATAATTAATTCTGGACTACAGAAGGCAAAGTGCAGATCCGACCCCACTCTACATCAACGGGGACTGTGTGGAGAAGGTCCACTCCTTCAAGTTCTTAGGAGCCCTCCTGACAGATGACCTCTCATGGTCTGCCAACACCTCAGTGACAGTTAAAAAAGCACAGCAGCGACTACACTTCCTGAGAGTACTCAGGAAAAACAACCTGGAGTGTAAACTGATGGTGGCCTTCTCACGCACCACTATCGAAAGTGTACTGACGTACTGCATCTCGGCGTGGTACTCCGGTTGCACTGCAGCAGACAAAAGAGCCCTCCAAAGGGTCATCAACACAGCACAAAAGATCACTGGCTGCTCCCTGCCCTCCCTGGAATCCATTGCCCGCTCCCGCTACCTTAGCAGTGCCAATAACATCCTAAAACACTCCTCTCACCCAGGCCACCACCTGTTTACTCTCCTACCCTCAGGCAGACGGTACAGATCCTTTAGAGCAAGGACCACACGTCTTAAGAACAGTTTTTTCCCTACTGGCCGTAGAACACTAAATACAGTCATGCGCTAAACTTTCAATTTATTGACTGCAAGTCACACATAACATCTCTGTATTTCTGTATTTATTATTCTGTGTACTGTTGTTGTATATATTGTATATAAGTATATATGTATATATATTAGGTTATGCTGTGTGTTGTTGCTGTATGTATTGTATGTAAATATATATATACTTTAATATATTCCACAGCGCTTTGTTGCACTCTTAATATTTAAATATATATTTGTATGCTATTCCTATTGTTTTTAGATACGTTGTGTTATATGTTGTTGTTGTGTTATATGTTGTCCCTCGTCGCACCAACAGGAGAAGCACTCCAAATTTCGTTGTATGTGTCTTTTTTTATACACACACATACTTAAAATATGCATGAATACATACACCATAAACCACCACCTTCAGCTGAACCTGGCCAAAACAGAACTGATGGTCTTCCCAGCCAAACAATTCATCCACCACAACATCAACATCAACACTGACTCTCTATCTCTTGCTCCATCCAAAACAGCAAGAGACCTCGGGGTCATTATTGATGACCAACTAACCTTCACAGCCCACATCGCCTCTGTCGCCAGGTCATGCCGCTTTGCGCTGTACAACATCCGCAAAATCAGGCCGTACCTAACCCAGTATACCAGCTGCTGGTGCAAACCTTGGTGAGTTCCCGCCTCGACTACTGCAAAGCCCTCCTAACGGGCCTTCCGGCTTGTGTGGTAAAACCACTACAGATGATCCAGAATGCGGCGGCGCGTCAGGTGTTCAACCAACCAAAGAGGGCACATGTCACCCCGCTATTCACTGAGCTCCACTGGCTGCCAGTAGCTGCTCGCATCAAGTTCAAGTCACTTATGCTTGCCTACAAAGTGCTTACTGGTTCTGCTCCCACCTACCTAAATGCTCTTGTAAGGGCAAATGTTAAACCCAGGACGCTGCACTCATCCAGTGAGCGTCATCTGGCACTGCCCCCGGTGCAAGCACGGCAATCCAGACTATTCTCAGTTGTAGTTTAACGCTGGTGGAACGACCTGCCTAGCACTACCAGAGCAGGGGCGTCCCTCTCTACCTTCAAGAAGCTCTTGAAGACCCAACTCTTCAGAGAGCACCTCCCTTCCTAACTGGCACCTTGGCTTACAGTTTTTCACTGTTGCCGAAACCTGTTTTTCAAAACAATGACGGCTTTCTCAAAACTGCACACAGAAAACTGAAAACCTCACACACCAAATGCTAAACCTGACACTCCCTTTGCAAGATGACTCTTTGCTATCAAATCTCTTAACTGTTCACAAAATGGAACTCGTGTTTTCATTTGGTACACACAGCCATATTTTCAAAACACACACACATACATTCATTTAGTACACACAACTAAGCATTTGCTGCACACTACCAAGCATTTACAGCACACAGAAGTGCAAAATTGAAAACACAATCATCGAAACACACCATATGAATGACAATGACTCATTGAGCCATTTCTCCTTTTGAAAAATGTATCAGTGTAGGCCTACATTTTTCATAGTCAAACATAAAACAGCAATACCGTTGTTCTCGCAAACCATATTTACAATTTCAGTCTCCTGTTCCACCAAACACTAGATTGTATTGACATAATATTGTATACAAAATGCTTACAGTTTTTCTCAATGGCTTACACACATGTTTTGAAAGCATGCCTCGTTTTCTCAAAACTCTAAACACAAATCCCAAAACAACTAACAAAAAATGCAAAACCCTTTATATCTCCTGGAAAATGCTACTTTGATTTAAAAAAAATATTGAAAGTGTGTTTTCTTCATCTGCAGTGTGGTTCTCTTTCAGTCCTGCAAAATACAAATACTGTGAGCACACTATATTCTATTGATATGCAGTATTACAGTACACAAGGCAAACAGATTTCGTACTTGTTCTCCATCCTGAAGGTTCTAATGAAAAACCATGAAAACATGGTCTACCACAGCGACCCAAATCTCATTAGAGATTACCATTCTCCTTCTTCTTTCTCCTCCTCCACCTCCTTCTTCACCTTGTCCTCATTCTCTTCCTCCTTCTTGTCCTCCTCTTCCTTTTCTCTGTCCTCCTACTCCTCAACCTCCTACTCCTCCTCCTTCTTGTCCTCCTCTTCCTCCTCCTCTCACTCTTACCCCTCTCCTTCTCTGGTTGTCGATCTTTTCAAAGTTTTCAATAGTTTACCAAACAAAACAGAGGCTCAAGACACTTTTATGGTGCAGTCCTCACTGCAAATTGTTCAAAAGACCTGAGAGTTTAGAGATTTGACTATTTGTGTCTTGCAGGTTGATGCTTTGAGATTTTACTTGAGAAGTGTGGGCAACAACAGAACTTTGTGTACAGTGTTTTGACAACAACGTGATGTGTAATTGACATCAGTCTGTTCACAAGGAAAATCAGAGTCTAATGCAGATAAGGGAGTCTTACAGTTTTTTACACTTGCTAAAACACATTCTTGAAACAGTCACTCATTTTCTCTAAACTCTTAACACAAAACCTCATCTTCAAGCACTATTTACAAAACCTCTGAATCCTCTTGCAAAATGAAACTTTCGCCTCAAAACAGTTTTACCTGTGCTCAAAATCAAACACTGCTCTCAAATCATAAACAAAGTGATCAAAATGATATACACTTTCAAGCAGTCAGTAAACACTACACCAAAAAATAGAAAACACATTGCTCAAAACATAAAGTTCTCAGGGAGAAGTAAAACATTTTTTATCTCAATTTTTTTTTCATATTTATCTGTCATTGTCTTCTGATGAATGAAAACATGTTCTCTCATAGTAGCTATACAAATGTATCAGAAATTACTACTCTGCTTTGCTCTAATTTGTGTTGGTTCTTTCTCCTTCTTGTACCCCTATAGTACTGTACCCTGCATCTCACTACTCACAACTCACTCTTGTTCATTGTTGATATGAACCTGCAACCAGTCAAAATCTATTGAGCAGCCAGTACTGTACCAAATAGAAAGCACAATGTTCAGGGCCATACAACTTGTTTATATTGTACATTATAGGCCTACTACAGTACACACTACTACAGTAAAAGGGGGTCAACGTGGTGTTCACTTGTCCTCGTCCTCTCACATTGTTTCTTCTATCCATTCTCAGACTTTCTCCTTCCCACCTTCAACAACCTGTTTGCTCTCTAAACTGGCTTATATTGGTTGTGTCACATCATTTGATACAAGTTACAGTTTTTCCCAATCGTTTTCAGGCATTTAGCGAATCATGGGTCAACTTCATCTAATGCTCACATCATCTTTGCACAGCAAGAGTCTTCTCTGGCGAATGGGTTAACCATTTCTCATTGCTTTCACACAAATTTCTTTGAGTTTTAACACACTTTTCAAAACAGTTTACACACTTCTCAGAGAAAGACACAAAACCTAATTGAATAACCTTGTCAACACATTGCAGACACTTAATAGCAGCCTACTGGCACTGCTCTCTATATTCTAAATATCGTCAGCACCTGTGTGAACTCTCTGTGCAAAACTACGTAATCAAGCAGTTCTCAACCTCTAAAAAAGGGTCAATAGATTGAAGTTGATACCAAGCATGTATCGAGGAGGCCACCACCAACAACCTCAGGATGAGGACAAGGAAAAGGTTGTGGTAGAGGTAGAGGGGCCCCTGTCAGGGGACGTGGCATTCGTGTAAGATGCTCCAATGAAATTAGGGCAAGAGTCATTGATCCATAGCGAATCATGACCTCTCCATGAGAGAAGCTGGCCAAAAGGTTCTTTCAAACCTGAGCTGTCATACTGTGGCATCAATTGTTTGTACGTTCAGCAATGACAATACAGTAACACTTTGCTGGCCTTCACAGTCAATATAATGTAGTATGTTTCACTGTATTTGCACTCTTGGCAGCAACAATTTCTATACTTTTGTAAAGGATGTTGTCACAATACAATGTATACTGTAGTTTCACTACATGTTAAGTTACAGTATTTACAACATATACGGTAAAATTCTGATTACGTGTATTGTAACAGTATTTACAGCCTATTGTACTATTTTTACAGAATCAACACACTGGCCCACACTGGTGGCAGGGGGAGATTGTTCACTGCAGAATAGAGTTGACCTTTTCACTGTATATTGAAACCTATCATTTTGACGTACAGAATATACATGTAATGTGGAAAAAGTACTGCAATACTGTAAATATTTTTGTGTCAGAATCTTTGCCATTTTGTGCACATAGAACAAATGTAACGTAATCAATGGTGTTGACAGGTCCTTGTTTAGAATATATGATATAGTGTTTAGCAATACAAAAACAGAACAACAATATTTTACTGTATACAAATTTTCAGATTTTGAATACTTTCTGACAGTATATTCCCTAAGTAAGAGTGCTCAGTACAAAACCCAAATTGTAGTACGTTGTCAGTGGTAAAATAGTCAATACTGTGAGGGTGTTGCACAAAAGTTGAAGTGATGGTTTCATAGGTTGATATTGAAAGATGTATTTTGAGTTTTGCTATCCATTGTTAAATAAATGAGAAAACATACATTTTCAATTGAGCACAAATTGTAGCTTTTGAAGGAAATGTTTGGTTTTGATGGGTGTGTGATACATTTTTGAGAAGGTAGTGTCATTCTGCAAACATTATATAGTGTTTTGGTCATTTCAGCTTCTGTTAAGGGCTGTGTGTGAGCTGTTTTGAAAAAGTAAACAGTGAATGGAAAAATTCGCCAAAGCGATTGAGAAAAACTGTAATATATTTTACAGTATTTAGCAATGCAAAAACAGAACTACAATATTTTACTGTATAAAAATCTTCAGATTTCGAATAATTTCTGACAGTATATTCCCTAAGTAAGAGTGCTCAGTACAAAACCCAAGTTGTTGTTAGTGGTACAATAGTGAGGGTGTTGCACAAAAGTTGAAGTGATTGTTGGTTTCAGTGGTTGAGATTGATAGCTGTAGTTTTCATTTTGTTATCCATAGTTACAGTTTTTTACAATTGCTAAAACACTAAAACCCATTGGCTGAACAAAGTTCTCAGTTGCCTGAACTCATGAAGCTAATTGTCTGTTGTCAATACCTTAAACTATTTCACATTGTAAAACACAATTTGCAGGTCTCACTTAGACTTGTCAGCAAAACTCTAAATACATTCTGAGTCTCAAAACACATTCTGCAATCTAATTCACATGTCATCCATACTGGTAAACACAAGTGGCAACAATCAAATACAAAATGAGGACAAATGGCATTGATTAAACACAACCACTCAAAATTGATTTACAGTTTTTCACTGTTGCTAAAACCCGTTTTTCAAAACAGTAACGTCTTTCTCAAAACTGCACACAGAAAATTGAAAACCTCACACACAAAATGCTAAACCTGACACTCCCTTTGCAAGATGACTCTTTGCTATCAAATCTCTTAACTGTTCACAAAATGGAACTCGTGTTTTCATTTGGTACACACAGCCATATTTTCAAAACACACACACATACATTCATTTAGTACACACAACTAAGCATTAGCTGCACACTACCAAGCATTTACAGCACACAGAAGTGCAAAATTGAAAACACAATCATCGAAACACACCATATGAATGACAATGACTCATTGAGCCCTTTCTCCTTTTGTAAAATGTATCAGTGTAGGCCTACATTTTTCATAGTCAAACATAAAACAGCAATACCGTTGTTCTCACAAACCATATTTACAATTTCAGTCTCCTGTTCCACCAGATTGTATTGACATAAAATTGTATACAAAATGCTTATAGTTTTTCTCAATTGCTTACACACATTTTTTGAAAGCATGCCTCGTTCTCAAAACTCTAAACACAAATCCCAAAGCAACTAACTGAAAATGCAAAACCCTTTATATCTCCTGGAAAATGCTACTTTGCTTTAAAAAAATATTGAAAGTGTGTTTTCTTCCTCCACAGCCTGGTTCTCTTTCAGTCCTGCAAAATACAAATACTGTGAGCACACTACATATATGATATTGATATGCAGTATTACAGTACACAAGGCAAACAGATTTCGTACTTGTTCTCCATCCTAAAGGTTCTAATGAAAAACCATGAAAACATGGTCTACCACAGCGGCCCAAATCTCATTAGAGATGACCATTCTCCTTCTTCTTTCTCCTGATCCTCCTCCTTCTTCACCTTGTCCTCATTCTCTTCCTCCTCCTTGTCCTCCTCTTCTTTCTCTCTGTCCTCCTACTCTTCAACCTCCTACTCCTCCTCCTTCTTGTCCTCCTCTTCCACCTCCTCTCACTCTTACCCCTCTCCTTCTCTGGTTGTCGATCTTTTCAAAGTTTTCAATAGTTTATCAAACAAAACAGAGGCTCAAGACACTTTTATGGTGCAGTCCTCACTGCAAATTGGTCAAAAGACCTGAAAGTTTAGAGATTTGACTATTTGTGGCTTGCAGGTTGATGCTTTGAGATTTTACTTGAAAATTGTGTGCAACAACAGAACTTTGTGTACACTGTTTTGACAACAACGTGATGTGTAATTGACATCAGTGTGTTCACAAGGAAAATCGGACTCTAATGTAGATAAGGGAATCTTAAGTATTTCCCACTTGGGGCGAGCGATTGATACATGACGTGAAGGTTGTGCAGATTGTGCCGAATTTTCGCTTTTTACTTCTTAACAATAGTGAAAAACTGTAACTTGTATCAAATGATGTGACACAACCAATATGAGCCAGTTTAGGGAGCAAACAAGTTGTTGAAGGTGGGAAGGATAAAGTCTGAGAATGAATAGAAGAAACAATGTGAGGGGAGGAGGACAAGTAAACACCACGTTGACTCCTTTGATTTGTGTCCCTTTTACTGTGGTAGTGTATACTGTAGTAGGCCTACAGTGCATTGTAGGCTGTATAAGGACAATACTGTAAACAAGTTGTATGACCCTGAACATTGTGCTTTCTATTTGGTACAGTAACAGTACTGATTGCTCAATAGATTTTGACTGGTTACAGGTTCATATCAACAAAGAACAAGAGTGAGTTGTGAGTAGTGAGATGCAGGGTACAGTACTAAAGGGGTACAAGAAGGAGAAAGAACCAACACAAATTAGAGCAAAGCAGAGTAGTAATTTCTGATACATTTGTATAGCTACTATGAGAGAACATGTTTTCATTCATCAAAAGTCAAAGATAGATAAATACATGTATGAAATTTGTTTTGAGGTAAATGTACTTCTCCCTGAGAACTATATGTTTTGAACAATGTGTTTTCTATTTTTTGGTGTATTGTTTACTGACTGCTTGAAAGTGTATATCATTTTGAACACTTTGTTAATGATTTGAGAGCAGTGTTTGATTTTGAGCACAGGTAAAACTGTTTTGAGGCGAAAGTTTCATTTTGCAAGAGGATTCAGAGGTTTTGTAAATAGTGCTTGAAGATGAGGTTTTGTGTTTAGAGTTTAGAGAAAATGAGTGACTGTTTCAAGAATGTGTTTTAGCAATTGTAAAAAACTGTAAATAGATGAGAAAACATACATTTTCAATTGAGCACAAATTGTAGGTTTTGATGGAAATGTTTGGTTTTGATGGGTGTGTGATATGTTTTGAGTAGGTAGTGTCATTTTGCCAACATAGTGTTTTGGTCATTTCGTCTGTTTTGAAAAAGTAAACAGCAATTGAGAAAAACTGTAACTCATAGCTTTCGTCTAACATTTAGTTAACGAAATTAACACTGGCTGAATGTCTGTGAAATTGTTAAATGTTTGCAAAGAAAAAGAGTAATAAGTAGCTGACTTAGAGTATCTAACTGTCTGTGAACATTGCTGTATTTTGTATGTACAGCCGCGGAAAAAATTAAGAGACCACTTTAAAAAATGTATCAGTTTTTCTGGTTTTACTATTTATTGGTATGTGTTTGAGTAAAATTAACATTTTTGTTTCATTTTATAAACTACTGACAACATGTCTACCGAATTTCAAATAAAAATACTGTCATTTAGAGCATTTTTGCAGAAAAATGACAATTGGTAAAAATAACAAAAAAGATGCTGTGTTTCCAGATATTGATATCTGATCTCTTCCTAAGTTAAAGCATTAGTTTTGTGTAGTTTAAAAATGAATATGAAATTGTTTTCTTTGCATTATTCGAGATCTGAAAACATTTCATTTATTTTGCTATTTTGACCAATTGCCATTTTTTTTGCAAATAAATGCTCTAAATGACAATATTTGTATTTGAAATTTGGTAGAAATGTTGTCAGTAGTTTATAGAATAAAACTAAAATGTTAACTTTACTTTAACTAGTGGTCTCTTATTTTTTTCCGCGGCTGCATGTGGATATATCAGCAAGTCCGAGATCCGTGCCGACACAGTGTTGTCCTCAGGAGGGAAGGACAGCACCAGTTAGGTATCATCGGCATAACAGTGGTGAAAAAAAACATGCAAGCAGATGATAGGGCCCAGCGAGGTGGTGTAGATGGCAAAGAGAAGTGGTCCCATTACCGACCCTTGGGGCACCCCAGTGGTGAGGTGGTGGGGTACAGACAGATGACCTTGCCATGAAACCTTGAATGAGCGCCCAGTGAGGTACGATTCAAACCAGGAGTGTGCCTTGCCTGAGATGCCCATACTTGACAGTATGGACAGAAGGATGCGGTGGTTGACTGTATCAAACACAGATGATAGGTCAAGCAGGACGAGAGCTGAGGATTGAGCTGCTGCTCTAGCTGTTTTTAAGGCCTCTGTCACAGATCGCAGGGCTGTTTCGGTGGAGTGACCGCTTTTGAATCCAGACTGGTTTGGATCGAGGAGAATGTTTGTTGACAGGAACTCTGTGACCTGTTTGGAGGCTGCCCTCTCAATTGTTTTAGATAGGAGGGTGAGAAGTGAGACCGGTCGATAGTTTTCCACTTGAGTGGGATCGAGGGACGGCTTCTTGAGCAGCGGCGTTACCCGAGCCACTTTGAATGAAGAAGGAAATGTTGCAAATTTAAATGAGGCATTAATCACCTGTGTTATTGCCGGTAAGACAGCAGGGGAAATGGCTTGAAGGATGCTGGATGGGATAGGGTCCAGCGGGCATGTAGTTGGACGAATACCTGCTAGGATTTTGGAGACCTCACTTTCAGTGAGAGGGGTGAAAGAGGGAAACGAT
The DNA here is from genome assembly GCF_963457725.1 of Sprattus sprattus. Taxonomy (NCBI): domain Eukaryota; kingdom Metazoa; phylum Chordata; class Actinopteri; order Clupeiformes; family Clupeidae; genus Sprattus; species Sprattus sprattus. The sequence goes on from NC_137920.1 coordinate 43,244,684, forward strand.
GAGCCATTGATGGTAGCGCCCTTAGGGCGGGAAGACAGTTGGTGGAATTGTTTCCCAATGGCTGCCACTTTCTCTGTGAAAATGGAAGCAAAGTTATCGGCTGTGAGGTTGGTAGCTGGGGGTGGAGGAGGAGGGTAGAGCAGAGTTTTGAAGGTGGAGAATAATTTCCGAGCATCAGTTGCACTGTTGATCTTGTCATTGAAAAAGGTTTTCTTAGCAGCAGTGATGCTGGATGAGAAGGAGGCCAGCAGTGTCTGTGTGAGTGGGAGAGAGGTTGCGGAGGTTGCGCCGGAACATGACCATAGGAGGAGGGACAGAGGGTTGCTCAATGAGCCGAACATCAAAGCGGATGAAGAAGTGGTCTGAGAGATGGAGAGGGGTTACGGTTAGGTTGTCTGTGGTGCAGTTCCGAGCAAGGATGAGGTCAAGCTCTTTCCCTGCTTTTTGAGTTGGAGGAGTGGGTACCTGTTGTAAGGGGATTGGGATTGTCTAGGTGGATGTTCATGTCGACAAGGATGAGTATTGGACACTCATGGTCAGGGATGGAGGACAGCAGGGTGTCCAGCTCATGGACGAAATCACCCAGTTGTCCTGGTGGCCGGTAGATAACAATCACGTATGTTTTAACAGGAGCAGTTACCATAATTGCATGATATTCAAAGGAGGCATACTTGTTCGAGGGCAGCAGTGGGGTGAATTTCCAGTTTTCCAAGATCAACAGCCCCGTCCCACCTCCACGACCAGGTGGCCGAGAAGTATGGGAGAAGGCATAGTTAGCGGAGAGTGCTGCCGGGATAGCAGTGTCTTCAGGTTTGATCCAAGTCTCAGTGAGAGCTAAGAGCCCTAGTGAGAGGTGGTTGGCATACCCTGAAATGAAGTTGGCTTTGTTGCCTGCAGAATGACAGTTCCACAGGCCAACAGGGAAGGAGGTTACAGCAGATGAGGTTTGTTAAAATGAGCGGAGGTTACCCAGGTTGCGCTGCCTTCTGATGCGCTGGGATCTCTTGTGGCAGCGAGTGACAACAGAGATGCTGCTGTGACACATGGCTAGAAAGAAAACATTTGTATTTTTTTTTTTAAGGTTTACCTTGTCCGTGTCCTTGCCTCAGTGGACTTGCACAGGTAGACTTTCATGTCTTAACCCGAAAATGTCTTCACATGAAAAGGGCTGAACACGAGGTCTGTATCAGTCCCTCTGAAATAGCAGGCTCACTGATTGCATCCGGCTGAAGTGACTCCCAGCAGTTGATTAGACAAAGGAGGCTGATTGTCTGAAGGCGTGGCTAGCAATTCAGACACACACGGACGCATGCAAGCACACAAACACACACACACAAACATACACACAAACACACACACACACACACACACACACACACACACACACACACACACACAGAAACACACACACACACACAAACACACACACGCACACAGAAACACACACACACACACATACACACAGACACACACACACACACACACACACACACACACACACACACACACACACAGACACAGACACAGACACACACAGAAACACACACACACACACACACACACACACACAGACACACACACACACACACACACACACACACACACACACAGACACAGACACAGACACAGACACACACAGAAATATGAGGGGCCGTGCAAGACATTATTCATACTGCCTCTCTCACATACATACATTCTCACTCTCACATACATACATTCTCCTCTCAAATACATACATTCTCACTCTCACATACATACATTCTCCTCTCACATACATACATTCTCACTCTCACATACATGCATTCTCCTCTCACATACATACATTCTCACTCTTACATACATACATTATCCTCTCACATACATACATTTTTGTGTTCTCACATACATATATTCTCCTCCCACGTACATACATTCTCCTTTCACATACATACATTCTTTGCTCTCACACATACATACATTCTTTGTTCTCACATACACGCATTCTCCTCTCACATACATACATTCTCCTCTCACATACACACATTCTCCTCTCACATACATACATTCCCCTCTCACGTACATATATTGTCCTTTCATTTAACTAAATATTGTCACTCACCTTAGAAGTTAACAAAGGAAGTGACATTAATATTGAAGGAAGTGACATATCAGGAAATACTTTGCAGGACATTCCTATTGTTCCTACTTTTCCTAATTTGTTGCTCAGTATGATGCTATTCAAAGCCTTCAGGTGTACTTTTCAAGTGTCGATTTTGTGTTTAAGTTTTATTTTGTTGGTAAGTGCCAATGAAGATGACATTAGACATTTTTTTGGTGATGTTTTACGGTGTGCTGAGGACATACAAAGGGGAGGTGTGGACTCTTCTGTGCATGAGAGGTTGTATGGGGAACTCCGTGATCACATGCACACTTTATCGGGATTGCTGTCAGTTTTAAGATCTGCTGAATACAGAGAAGCAATCAGGGCCGTGGAATCCTTGTATGGATTTCTCAATTTTCTGATTACTGCTCATGACAATAGACAGAGAACAGAGTCTGAAGTACACATACTGATGCCACCAACTGTAATGACTGGCTGTCAAGGCAGGCCTCAATACAGCATCTCAAGACAACAAATTCTCCACCTGCTATCACTTGGAATGAACTGGCAGTCCATTGCCACTTGCTTTGGGATGAGCTCTCGCACCCTGTACAGGCACAGGCAACGGCTTGGTGTTCAGGCTATAACATACACAGCACTCTCAGCTGAGAACTTGAACAGAGTTGTTCAAGAAGTTCTTCGGTCAACCACAAATGCAGGTGTGCAGTATGTGCATGGGAGCTTGAGGTCACGTGGGTTACGTATTCAGAGGTGGCGCGTTAGACAAAGTCTGCAGGAAATTGACCCAATTGGACGTTCCTTCAGAAGACGCCGCGCAATACGCAGACGAATTTACAGTGTTCCACGCCCCAATCAGTTATGGTAAGTTCTGACTTCAATTGGTATAAATATGCATTTTATTGTTAGTGTCCTGATAATTGTATTGAATTCTCAATTTTTATTAGCCTCGCTAACGCCAATCTAAATCACAAGTGAGATTTAGCCTGGAGACCACCATTCATTTTCTTGTAGAGGAGGCATGGTTTACGATTGTCCAAAGCCGTTTATTGGGCGATACGAATGTCTATCATAAGTGCCTGTACGAAGCTCATAGCCAATCGTATCAATTATACCAGATGACGTAGCAACAGAAATTCAACGAGTAGTCATCTTCTTGCCGTCCCTCCCCGTTCTGTGATTGGATCCCAAAAACAAGGCTAGAAATCGGCCATGGACACCATGCTGCTTTGCAGAGCAAAATGAAATGGAGCGCGCAAAGCATCATGGGTACTCCCAGGCTACATTTTTATAGGTATAGCTCAGCAGCTTAAAATATTGTTCAAAAGTTCATTCATTTCAACACAATTCTGAAACATATGTTTACGTAGGCCTATATGGCCTGATCGAGGCATGTGTTTTTGAGCCCTGCTTGCTGTTAGTAGCCTAGTAGTCTTGTAATCATAACCATTGATTATGACTTGGATTTGTTATTTTTCTCCCTCATAAATCACTCATCTCAATGTCTTTTAGGCACATTGATGGAAATCACAAGCTTGTGAGATGGAGGATGGTGTTCCATGGCTGTGTAGATGGTTTCAGTCGAGCCATCATCTACCTTGCTTGCCTGGATAACAACAGGGCTTCCAGTGTTTTGTCACACTTCATTGGAGGGATACAGACTTTCGGAATGCCATCTCGGGTCAGATGTGATCACGGAATGGAAAACACTGCTGTTGCCCGTTTCATGCTTTACAGGAGAGGCTTAAATAGTGTTATTACCGGCAGGTCTGTACATAACCAAAGAATAGAAAGATTATGGGCAGAGCTAAATAGAGTGGTGTCTTTTCATTTTGCCAATCTTTTCAACTTTATGGAGGAGCACAGCATATTAGATTCACTTAATGAGCTCCATTTATTTTGCCTTCATTATATTTATTTGCCACGAATTCAAAGGTCTGCCACAGAATTTCAAAACCAGTGGAATAACCATGGTCTTTCCACACAAGGAGGGCAGACCCCTCTCCAGTTGTGGCAAAGGGGCATAATTAACACTGCAGGAATGCATAACCCAGGTATGAATGGAATTTGCAACATAGACAGCGCTGTTGGTACAGATTATGATAGACCATTCTCTGAGTTGCAAACAAACAACAATGTTGTTGTTCCATCAGTTAACATTACCATCAATGAGACAACAATGGATAGACTTCAGCAGACATTTGATCCTTTTGAAGATGATAACAATCATGGGATTGATTTGTTTTGCAACCTTGTTCATTTTCTTGAAAGGCAGTCCTAAAGAAAAACACAAAGATCAAGTACTATACTTTATACCCTCAACAGCTATTGCACCAAGAGAAGAGAATGTCTGTAGTTATGTAAGGTTGATGTTTAGTTTGATTTCATGGATGTCAGATACATCAAGTTTCACATTGATACGTTCCATTATTCAATTCACAAGAAAGTGAGATATATCTGAAATACGAGATCAGATCACACTTTATTGATCAATAAACATTGATGGTTGTAATTGTTTTTCTTTTTAAATGTGAAATTCTATTCTATCACAGAGGAATTCATCACACCAGAGAAGGATAAAAGGATAAATGCCCATGCCTCTTAGCAGTGTAACCTGGTGCAGGTGTGAGGATTTTCAACCTGTATTTAAACAAGGAAAAGCAAAGAACCTTCTACTTTTTTCTGAGGTTTCACAAAACTGGAACTCTAGTTTTTGTCCACAACCAAACCAACAAAAAAAAGAGAAAAGAAGTGTAATAGTTGGCACATACATTGTACAGTATGTGTGCGCACAACTGAGTTTGGTGTTCAAAAATATTGTCACGTACTAAAATCTTGGTTATCATAAAGCTTCATAAGCATTCCCTCAGCACGAACATAAAAGGGGAGACCACACAGATTAAAATATAATAAAAGTAGTTTATTAAATAATACAGGTAATTTAAAGAACAAAGTGTGGTGCAATTCAGTATTGTGAAGAGTAAACCAAAATGTTGTGCAAAGTCAGTAAGTAAACCAAAACAAACAGAGAACAACGACCAAAACTAACATATCATATGTTCATATGTCCTCATGACACAATTTAAGCAACACCAAAGTCATGGGTATTATCCAAGGCAAAGTCCATGTTTTCTTGAAAATCATTGTATGTTGTGTGTAGAGGTAATTTTAAACAATTGATGCATGTGTTTGCAGTGGGTAGCTTGTATGTTGTGTCTGTGCCATGCTCTTTATGCAGAAATTCAACTGAGGGTTGTGGCGAGAAGCCAAGTGGTGGGATCCTACTGGCTCCTGTGGCAAAGATCAGGATGGACGCCAGTTTTTCAGGTCCCTGTGCTAGAATTTAAAAAGAGAGAAGAGGAGTTACATCGGAGCAAAATGACAACACACATACATCACTACTAGGCCTTTAGTATATATCATGACAAGATAAGTGCATTATTCACTGCCCATTGTTATTCATTCAATTCTTTCAAACTGGATAAGAGGCAAGTTGTTTAGTTCAAAATATGGTTTGGTAAATAAAGACTGATTGGTAAAACAACACAGGAAGAAGAAACAAATAAACTAACAAGCCAGAATCATTTGGCGTCCTCAAACATGATTTGTTGTAAATTAAATTGTTATATAGGAAGCAATATGACACTATACTGTGTACCCACAGCTTCAGGCCCACATACCAGCTCCATTCTCCCTTGTCCCAATAATCTTTAGAAGCACTTGAAATACATGTACTTACTTTCTGCATCACTTAGATAGTCACGCCATAAAGGAATGACAGCATCTTCAGCAGTCCATTTATTGGTACCCTTTTCAGATCGGCGAATGATGAAAAGCTCGTCAAGCAGATCTGCGTTCAGGGTTGAAGGCTCCCAACAAAGAAGGGGACGAAAACTTTCAGGATAAGCCTGGATTTTGTCCAACACCCCAAGGGTTCTCAGACCATCCCGAAACCTGTTAAAAAAAAAATGAATAGAGGACAGTTACTTCCCTGTCAAAGCAAACTAACATTGACAAATAAAAGATAGAACCATACCTTTCAAAAGGACCACGAACTCTGTGTATGACATGAAACATTAAGATGTCTTCAACAAGCACAGCCTTGTCAGCCAACCTTCGCAGTGGTCTCAAGCAACCAGCATTGGCCAGATATTCCTCTAGTGGAATGGTAGCTGCTCGAATGTCCTCAATGGTTTTACTCTCTGCAATCTTCCAAAAAGAAGCAAACAACAAAATTGTGTTACGAAAGAAAATAAAGCAGTAGAAGGTTACAATGAAATGCTTTCCTCTCTGCAGTAACCACTAAGATACAAACAGTGCTGCATATTATTAAAAGTATTGTCAACATATCAACAGACTGCCCTCACATACACACACACACACGCTATCCCCTACCCACAGCCACCACACAGCCCTTAGCCCCACCCCTGTGCAAGTCAACATCAGCACTGCTGACCAACAGAAAGCAGAAAGCAAGGTCACTACATCTTACACTTTGCAATTCTATGTATATGACAATATATGACATATAAAAACAAATATACCATCTTAATTTTTTCTCGCAGGTCCCCATCAGCAATATCTTCCAAGATTGGCTTGGCGAAGTCAGGTCCATTCACAAGGCACGTAAAGAGAGTTGGGGACAGAAAGCATGCAGGAGGACCGCCGTGGACGAGGCTAACTGCAATGGCCCTCCCGGCAATAAAATACCGGTCCTCCCTCATGGCTAAGGAGGATAAGATTACAAGAAAAAAATCCTAAAATTTCACAACTAATAAACTAATAAATTCAATAAATTCTGATATGTGCAAAACATCTAGGGATCAACATTTAAACATTTTTGATCAATACAATCAAGACATAGCCTACCAATACTGTCAAGGGCCAAATTCGTTTGGCCTTCCTCCCCCTCAAACATAGATGATTGTGACAAGGCATCCATTAGAAGCCTCAAAAACTCTCTTTTGGGTCCTCCCAAATCAATAGCTTCCTCAGGGAAACCCATATCGTCAGAAAATCTGACCATGATGTTATCATGTGGATCATATGACCCCCTTTTGAATCCTCTTATGGCTCCATCCAGCACATTTGATCTGCTAATGTTGAACTTCGACTTCATTTTGAAGTTGATTTTTGTAGCAAGCTCTTCCAGAATGTCTTTCACTGCTGGAGGAGGACATCCAGTGGATCTACTGTAGAACAAGATTCATTTAAATTTACAGCCACAGGTACAGTACCCTGTAAGTTTGTAGCTCACTGTTAGTTTAGGCTCTGCAACAGTTCTTGAAAGCAAAAAAAATACAATATATCACAAAAGCATAAAGTATGTGAGACATTTTAATTGTGTACAAACCTTTCACTCTGCAGGCTTGCAAATATCGCATGGTTCAGTTCCTCCTCATCAGATGATACATCAGACAGTGTAGCCACTACTGAAAGGTAATTGTTGTAATTAGTAGACAGTTGGTTTGTTGAGGTAGAAGGCACAGGGCAATAACTTTCTGTAGTGCTGTTCTGGGGGTCTGAGTCTGAGCTGAACTGGAGGCCTGATCTGGGTGGCTGATCTGAGGGGCTGATCTGGGTGGCTGATCTGGAGGCCTGATCTGGGTGGCTGATTTGGGTGGCTGATCTGAGGGGCTGATCTGGGTGGCTGATCTGGAGGCCTGGTCTGGAGGCCTGATCTGGGGGGCTGAAACTGAACTTCTTGTAGAACGCAGTAGCCTTGTGGAATTTTCTTCAGAACTGCTGTCCTCATTGCCAGAACCTGTACAATCATCCTTTAAAAGACATGTAAGAAATTCAGAAATTAAATACGACTTCTAAAGCGAAACACTACCCACTGCCTTTTTTTTTTTTTTTTTTTTTAATTTTTTTTCTGAATGCTTAAAACAGTAATAATGATTCTTTCGGCACAATCTCTTAGACCATTATCACTTATAGCCTATCTATTAACAC
>NC_137920.1:43265236-43282736 GCF_963457725.1 Sprattus sprattus
GATATTTATTGTAGCAGACAAGAAATATCACTAAGTACTTTTCTGAGTCTAAGTATCTAAAGTCGAGGTGGAGCAGAGTTCTTTCACGGCACACGCGGGTGCGTGGATCCGTCCTGGAGAGGAGATGGTGTCCGTCTCTCGTGATTCTTGCTCTGATCAACCTGAGTCTCGCACGAAGCCCAATTTAACCAGTATAATTACGTAAGCCAAATAGAATGTATAACATCTCTACCAAAGGATTACACACACACAAATGAACACGTAAACAGTCTCATGAGCTCATCGATGCCCTTGCCCTTGGGCCTGATAGAATGGGCGCCTTTGAGGAATGCTACACAGCACATACACAGAGGGGCCTAAGCAGACATAGTGGAGCTGTCTCCAACGGGCATCATATGCCTTTAGTATACGTTATGGTGACATGTTAACCTTACTGGGATCTGGGCCTACATGGTCCCTCAGGAGGGCCTGAAAGTGATGGAGGTACCTACACTAGAGATCTGTACATGAGAAATACACCAGAATCTAACACACACACACACACTCTTTGGACACACACACACACACACACACACACACACACACACCCTCTTAGGACACACACACACACACATACACACACACACCCTCTTAGGACACACACACACACACACACACACTCTTAGGACACACACACACACACACACACACTCTTAGGACACACACACACACTCTTAGGACACACACACACACACACACACACACACACTCTTAGGACACACACACACACACTCTTAGGACACACACACACACACACACACACACACACACACAAACTCTTAGGACACACACACACACACACACACACACGCACACACACACACACACACACACACACACACACAAACTCTTAGGACAGCTCCCTTCCTCAGTCCTGCTGTTCCCATTTGGCCAGTATGAAGAGACGTTAAGGTCAGACAGCAGCCCACTAAGAAACTGTCAGTCAGAGTACTTGGATGTGTGTGTCTTGGATGTGTGTGTCTTGGATGTGTGTGTCTTGGATGTGTGTGTCTTGGATGTGTGTGTCTTGGTGGTGTGTGTCTTGTTATACAGCCCCACTTCATTGACAAAGTGCTTCCATGTATCCAGTACAGGTTCACTTTGGGTGTGATGAATGTAGTGTACCTCAAGGGCCAGTTCTGGGACCTGTATGATTTTTGATGATTATCTTTCGTATGTGTCTGAACCTGGCCAAAACAGAACTGATGGTCTTCCCAGCCAAACAGTTCATCCACCACAACATCAACATCAACACTGACTCTCTATCTCTGGCTCCATCCAAAACATCAAGAAACCTCGGGGTCATTATTGACGACCAACTAACCTTCACAGCCCACATCGCCTCTGTCGCGAGGTCATGCCGCTTTGCGCTACACAACATCCGCAAAATCAGGCCGTACCTAACCCAGTATGCCACCCAGCTGCTGGTGCAAACCTTGGTGAGTTCCCGCCTCGACTACTGCAACGCCCTTCTAACGGGCCTGCCAGCATGCGTGGTAAAACCACTACAGATGATCCAGACTGCGGCGCACGTCTGGTGTTCAACCAACCAAAGAGGGCACATGTCACACCGCTACTCACTGAGCTCCACTGGCTGCCGGTAGCTGCTCGCATCAAATTCAAGTCACTTATGCTTGCCTACAAAGTGCTTACTGGGTCTGCTCCCACCTACCTAAATGCTCTTGTAAGGGCAAATGTTACACCCAGGATGCTGCGCTCATCCAGCGAGCGTCGTCTGGCACTGCCCCCGGTGCAAGCAAGGCAATCCAGACTATTCTCAGTTGTAGTTCCACGTTGGTGGAACGACCTGCCTAGCACTACCAGAGCAGGGGCATCCCTCTCTACCTTTAAGAAGCTCTTGAAGACCCACCTCTTCAGAGAGCACCTCCCTTCCTAACTGGCACCTTGGCTTAGCCTGCACTTAAGCAGTAACAGGCCCGCACTTCTTTTTTATTCTTCTATGTTGTTTTCTATTTTAATAAGCAGTATTTATTGTTACACCAGGTTCTTAATGCTCTTAGCTTGATTGTTCTCTCCCTTGTACGTCGCTTTGGACAAAAGCGTCTGCTAAATGACTAAATGTAAATGTAAATGTAAAATGTATGTTTTCTCTAGCCAAGAGCTTTTTTTACACCTAAAGTCTCCGATTACCGCTATGCTGAAAACACAAATGAAATAGTCATTTAAAGCCATTCTAACCCAATGCACTTTTTGTCAATTCAGCCATTATCTCCTCACAGTCTAGTGTCTGTTCTGTGTGTGCGCTGACACCACACACCACACACCACACACCACACACCACACACACACACAGTCTGCTGTTCGTATGCAGCCCTGGCTCGGTAAACGGGAAACAGTGGTTCTGTCTGAATCACACAACACTATTCCAATCAATCACCAACAGGCGGCGTGGGGAGGGGAAGGGCGGGGCGGGGTGAGGAGAGGGGCGTGGGAAGGGGAGGAGAGGGTAAAAGTAAAAGTATGCACTATTATTTTTACTTTAGTAAAGTACAGATACGTAAAAATGGACTTAAGTACAGAAACGAAGTAAAAATACTTTGTTACATTCCACCACTGATCGCTGACATGGGGCTGGCGCTTCGCTCACTAATGCAGGTTCTACTCTGACGTCCTAAGGCCTAAACACTTCACTGCTAAAGGCCAAAACACTTCACTGCTAAAGGCCTAAACACTTCACTGCTAAAGGCCTAAACACTTCACTGCTAAAGGCCTAAACACTTCACTGCTAAAGGCCTAAACACTTCACTGCTAAAGGCCTAAACACTTCACAGCTAAAGGCCTAAACACATCACTGCTAAAGGCCTAAACACTTCACAGCTAAAGGCCTAAACACTTCACTGCTAAAGGCCTAAACACTTCAGTGCTAAAGGTTCTACTCTGAGGGCCTAAGGCCTGAACACTTCACTGCTGCAATTTGACTTGGGTTGAACCAATATTCATGTTCAGTATTTGAACGTCTTAACTTGAATCTTCATGTCTCATATGTACAATATATGGAGTCTCCTCATAAAGACAACCCCAGACTTAGATTTTGTGTTTTTTGCATACTTCCATACTACGTCTCTCTCTCTTTCTCTCTCTCTTTCTCTCTCTCTCTCTCTCTCTCTGCCTGTCAGTCTGTCTATCTCTCTCTCTCTCTCTGCCTGTCGGTCTGTCTATCTCTCCCTCTCTCTCTCTCTCTCTCTCCCTGCCTGTCGGTCTGTCTATCTAACCGTGTTTTTGTGTATAAATCTATTTTTTCTTTCTTCATCTGCTAGTCCTCCTACGCACTCTTTTGTAACAAAAGCCATCACAACCATTTGATTAAAATTTAAATGATTTTCTCTTCCTCTTTCTCTCTGTCCCTCTCTCTCTTCCTCCTTCTCTCTGTCCCTCTCTCTCTTCCTCTTTCTCTCTGTCCCTCTCTCTCTTTATCTTTCTCTCCCACGCAGAGCAGTTAGGATGGTAATATGGCCCCCATCATGAGAGGAAACTGACTCACTCACACACTCATGGCTCTAGAAGTGTAGACTCATTCTGCCCTAATTGATCAACTCCGACCTCACCATAGCAACACCGGCCTTATTGCCAGAATTCAGTCCTCCCCCATCTTGCTCGCTCGCTCTCTCTCTCTCACTCTCTGTCTCTCTCTCTCACTCTCTGTCTCTCTCGCTCTCTCTCCCTCTCGCTCTCTCTCTCTCTCTCACTCTCTGTCTCTCTCGCTCTCTCTCTCCCTCTCTCCCTCTTGCTCTCTCTCTCTCTCACTCTCTGTCTCTCTCAAATTCAAATTCAAATGGCTTTATTGGCATGAATGTATGATACGATGTTGCCAAAGCACTAATAATAATAACAATATAATAATAACAATAGTAAAAAATAATAATGGTAATACAGGAACAGATAAATAATGTAAATACAAAATAAAACAAATAGACAGAATTAAAGTCATTACAATTCATTAATTATAATAATTATGTAAAGAAAAAAGAAAAGAAAAAGAAACACATATAGATAAGAACAGATAAAGAAAACCTATGAGTTCAGGCCTATGTTTATAGGTGGTATGGCCTGCTCTCGGAGGATGTGGCAGGACTGCACATATTCAGATGCCAAAAATATACATGTCTTAATTTCCCCCAGGAGGAATGGCAGTTTCTGTTGGTTATCTAGGTTCATGAAACCAGGGTGGATGTTTTCAAATTGGTTGAAATATGCATTTCTTATATTTTGGTACTTTGCACATTCTGTCAGAAAATGAGGCTCATTTTCGACGGCGTTGACATTGCAGTGGACGCATAGTCTCCCTTTGGGAGCCACCCAGCATTGTCTGTGCCGCCCCTTCTCCACTGCAAGGCTATGGTCGCTGAGCCTGTACTTTGTCAAAATAATTCATTTTTTTTTTTGGATTAGGTATGGTGCCAATTTGTAGTCCTTTTTTAAGGTTCTATAAACATTTAGCTTGTTGGACTCTTTCAATTTGTTCTTCCAGCAGTTAGTATAATATTCTATACTGCTTTCTTTTAAGTTTTTTAGCCTAGAGGCAATGCTAATGTTTTTCATGCTGAGCCCATGTTTTTGGACAAGGTAGCCGAAGGGGTCTCTCTCTGGGTGTTCATCCCTCAGTTGGGCAGCAGTGTGGTGGTGCCTGTCTGGCCTGCATGTTTGAAGATGGTTCCAGAATTTAGCTGCTCTCTTTTGAGTGTCAAGAAGGAGTGGGTATCTTCCCAACTCTGCTCTACATGCTAAGTTGGGGCAACTCCTGTTCACACCTAATATATTTTTACAGAATTCCAAATGGAATACTTCGGGGGGGCTTTTGTCCCATGAGTCCAATTTATTCTTAAATTTAGTTCCCCAAACTTCACTCCCATACAGTAGTATAGGTTTCAGTAATGTATCGAAAAGTTTTAGCCAGAGTTTCTCTCTCTCTCTCTCTCTCTCTCCCTCTCTCTCTCTCTCTATATATCTCTTTCTCTCTCCCTCTCTCCCTCTCCCTCACTTTCTCTCTCTCCCTCTCCCTCTCTCACTCTCTCTCTCTCTTTCTCTCTCACGCTCTCTCTCGCTCTTTCCCTCCCTCTCTCACTCTCTCTCTCTCACTCTCTCTCTCTCACTCTCTCTCTCCTCTCTCCCTCTCTCTCTATCTCTCTCTCCCTCTCTCTCTCTCTCTCTCTCTCTCTCTCTCTCTCTCCCTCTCTCTTGCTCTCTCTCTCTGATTTTTAGTTTTCCATCTTCTCTTCTCACAAAGTTCTGATTCTACTATATAATATGTCTACAGTGACACACACACACACATACAGAGACACACACACGCACACACACACACACACACACACACACACACACACACACACACACACACACACACACACACACACACACACACACACACACACACACAAACACACACACACACACACACACATACAGAGACAGACACACATACACACACACACACACACACACACACACAAACACACACACGCATACAGAGACACACACACATACACACACACACAAACATACAAACACATACTTACACATACACACACACACATATACACATACACACACACACACAGCCGTTAGTTTGAATAGCCAAGACTTTACCTTTGAACTTGGGGCACATCTGATTCTATTCTGGTGACCTTTGCTCTTTCTTTTCTTCTAACCTTTCGTCAGGGTCACTGGATGTGAAGAGTTCATGCAAGCACACACACAAACACACACACACATTTAGTAACACACACATATGCAAACAACTGACTCAAACACACACTCAGTTAGAACTGAAAATATACTCAGAGACATATATAAGCTGACCTGTACACACAACGCATACTCCCACAAATACATCACACCCATAAACACACCAACACACACACATACACACACACTCACGAACAAACACACAACACCCATAAACACATACACATACACACACATGCCGCACCCACAAACACACACAGTATATGCATGTGCAGTGGACCTACACGTTAACCCATATTTTACGTCCAGCGCATTCAAATACATGCAACACACACACACATGCACACAAAAATAAACACATGCATGCACACACACACTCACACACACACACACACACACACACACACACACACACACACACTCACACCTGCTGCTGGTATGCTATGAATTATAAATGGCCTCATTTTTTTTCTGAAAAGGAACGAATTGGAGGCGGAACTGTTTTTTCTGTTGTCGCGTTTGTCCGGAGGGTAAGATTTAAACGCCGCTTCGCTCTCAATTCCCTACGGGACCTGTACAGATTATACCATTTAAAGGAAGAAAGAACGAAAGAAAGAAAATGAAAAGAACATCTCAAGCCACAACATATATAGGGATAAATAGATTTTTCACATTATAGCCATTAATACAATTTTTTTAGGTTTTTCTAAAGTCTGTGAGGCTATTTATTACTATGGTTGTCATAATTCGCTTTTGTTACATCGTCTATCCTAAACGTAAATGAATATTGTGTTATCTATTTTTCCAAAATACGAAAAAGAGAAAGAGTGAAATGGTGATTGCGTGTAATGTGTAAATCTAGGTTATGAAGACTTTTTACCATTTTTGAGAATAAGACTAATTTGTTTCATGTCATTGCCACTTGTCATAAACAGGCTAGTGGTGTGCATGTGTGTGTGTGTGTCTGTGAGAGAGAGAGAGAGCGAGAGAGAGAGAGAGAGAGAGAGAGAGAGACACACATAGAGAGAGGGAGAATTCTCTTCGGCCGTTTTTCTCGCATTAACAAACACCTGCTTAGTCTAAACAGCCGTGACCGCCACCAAATCCACTTCACCGTGCGGTGGCTATATTCTAACAATACCAGCCCACAGAAAAGACACAAAAAGAGCATTCAAACGTCTTTTACACACAAAGAACGGTTTAAAGTAAACGTTAACACTCTTGAGTTTTATCGATCACTTTGCCCGAGGCTATGGGTGGCAACTTGTCCAAATTTCATCATAAAAGCGAATTAACATTTATATGCGCCTAGCACCTGCCTAGTGAAAGCTACATGCTTAATGGTAATCGGTGCGTCTGAATATAATAAGCCAATTTTATAGGTTTCAAATTCATGACCTACGATATAATACCAGTAACATTTGGTGCTATTTTGGACAAAGGACAGCTATTCATTTCGTCTCGAAGAACGTGCCGTCGGGAACAATAGCTGTGTGATGAGTTTTTAGCTACATTTTTGCATTTAATTAATAAGAGTTAAACCTTATCACTTTACATAAAAAACAAAAAAACAGTTGCGTAGCTTAGAAAGGAGTCCATGTGTTTCTCCTCAGGCTAAGTGGCCCCTAATGTTGTATTTTCAGTTAGATATTGCCATTTATTTACATTCTAGCCTTGTGTATTATTGTATGATAAATATTGGATGTGTAATTAACGGAACTGAATTAAACGATTCAATTAAACACATTTTATTATCATAATTATTTAAAACAATCTGTTAATTGGCTACCCTGGAAATATTGAGTAACAATCAGGGCCTTTCACTAGTCCCGTTCAAGGAAAATATTAGATTGGTTAAGACCGGGTAGTCCATCTATCTAACCATCTATCTATCTATCTATCTATCTATCTATCTATTTATCTATTTATCCATCTATCGGCGAGACGGTGCATCGGTAGCCTGTTTCCGTTAGAAGTGGATAATTAGACTGGGAAGAAGAGTCTGGGACGTCGTATTCTAAAGCAAAAGCCTAATTGCTAATTAGGTGACCTCGTAATTGGGTAATTTCCGTTGGCTAAGGTTCTAATCACTGGTGGTTGGGAGAGACATTTCTACTGAATTAAAAACCCATGCCAAACAAAGCCATAGGATAGGTGAGCCAATGGTCTTTACATTCCCTGATATAGGTCCACATCGACCAGATACTATTTCATTATGGATTCGTTGATCATCGATTGTTTTGTCATTTTATGGGTTGCTGAATCCATGGATTGATTAATTAATAGCTCTTTTATATTGCAATATCTTATATCGTATTACAGTCCAGGTTCAATGCCTGTGAAGAGCAGTTAGCAAAAAAAAATTAGCAGAAGGGCAAAAAATAGTAGGCCTATTATACAGATACGCGTAGTCGTTAATAAATACTCCAGAATACGTGATGATGTATGGTAAATATGTACAGAGTCTCTTACAGCAGGTCTGTTTGGACCTCAGCGCGGATCTGTTTTGCCAAAGCTAAATTAATAAAGTACGTGTGAAAACAAGCGGACAATAATAGACTCGCACACACGCGCACATAGGGTCAAAGCAATTTGTCGGCGTCCAGTTGCGCCGGTAAATTGATGATGGCTACCTCCTGGAGTTTTGACTTATGGCCCGCCTCTCTCTCCTCTCTCTCTTTCTCTCTCCTCTCTCTCTCGCTCTCTCTCTCTGTCTCTCAAGCACGACCGACCGCCCGCCAGCTCGCACACACACACACACACACACACACAGTGCCTTAACTAACTAACGGAATACCTCAGCTAGTTGTGCATCTCTTTACTCTCCCGTAAACACACACACAATCTGGCGGAACTTCCTAACTGTAGAACCCATTTCAAACCGGTCTATTGGCCCATAAGTCCGTGTTTAACTTACCATAATAACCAGTGTGTGTGCGCGTTTGTGTGTGTGCGTGTTTAACTTACCATAATAACCAGCTTTCCAAGGGTGTATCCTCAGCGCCCCTTACGACTGAAGTGGGTGCGCACGCACAGGCGCGTGCAAGCATGCACAAACCACACAAACTCACAATAACCCCCCAAAACACTGGAAAAGAATTCCACACAAATTAAACACCAGAAGCAAATGAGACCTACGTTTATTTGCTAGTCAGGACACACACACAAACACAGAGAGAAAGAGGGGGCGGGGGGGAGAAAAGGGCAGAATGACTCCAAAACACTGCCTTTGTCGAGTTTCTAATAGCCCATACCGAACTAACCATCATCCAATTTTTGATAATTAAATGTCGCTTTGAGGGCTAAAAAGTGACCGGTTGAAGAGCTTTAGGAGCGAGCGGGGGTGTAGAGAGCGAGAGAGAGGGAGAAAGAGAGAGGGGGAGAGAGGCCTATGACAGATTTCTCTTCAATTACGGCCTACTTAAAGCCTGTGTTTCACTGGCTGCTGTTTATGCCATTGCGTCAGAGGAAGGTCTCTCTCTCTGCCTCTCTCTCCCTCCCTCTGTCCCGCTAATAACCCCCTCTTGTAACGCTGTTTGCCGGCGGAAAAGGCTGCCCGCTGGCATATTTGAAATGACTTAATTGACGCTAATTTTCGCAAAAAGCGAGCTGTTAGCTATTAGCCTCTTCCACTCACGGACGCTCCCTCAAAAGGGGGTAGGGAGGGAGGGAGGGAGCGAAGGAGAGCTGGATGGCAAATACGTGCAGGTTTTTTCCCCCGACCAATTATGTGCTATTTTCCAACAGAGTCGAGTGGCTTTTGCTGGCGTTTTGCCTATCCTGTTTGAAACAAGCCTAGCCCATCGAAGTTTCAGCAATGTTGGATAGACTAACTCAAACAGACGCACAGACAGCCACAGTAAACAGTCTAGTCAAAAAGACAGAACGAGATAGAAAGATAGATGGATAGATATATATATAGATAGATAGATAGATAGATAGATAGATAGATAGATGGATAAATAGATAGATTGGTTGATCGATCGCTCGATTGATTGATTGATTGATTGATTGATTGAGGATGGACTGTTAATATTCGACTTAAGGACGTTAGCCTACAAGAAAAAAATAAATTTAGTCTCCATGCAGTAAATTCAGGCTTGTTTGAATGGTCTTAGTATCCGTTTGAAATTCCACCCTATAGGCTAAGACTAATTATGAAATAACAATCCTGTTCATTTAGACTAATTATGTTAATATATAACAATCCTGTTCCTTTAGACTAATTATGTGAACATATAACAATCCTGTCCTTTCGGTCGCCACTTCCAAACTACAGGTTAACCCACCCCTGCTCAGATCTCATTCCGGTTCGGCTGCAGGAATGGTTATAAAAATGGCTTTTAATTCAATTTAATAATGTCTACAACAACCAAGCATCCGTCGGCCATAGGCCTACCTAACGACCGTCAATACTAGTAGGCTATTATGGTCTCAATATTGTTAAGTAGGTATTAAGTATATTAAGTAAATGGAGAAGGACTGTGTTTGTGTAAAATTGACTTTATTTGTCTGTGATTCATTTTAGTATTATCCATGCATGGCTATTAGTCCTAAATGTTATATTATCATTAAACACTGATTACACACATATTTAATTTAATTATATTAGCTTATCACAATATCTAAAGTCTATCTATTTAAATGGCAACATAAGGAATATGATAGGCCTATTTGTAAAGTTTTTGCCGTTTGGCTGTTTACTAAAATAATACCGAGACAAGCCTATTTTTTAAAAGTTCAAATAGTTTATTGGACAGTTTTGACAAATTGGGATGATTCATTCAGTAAGCAATTCGGTTATTCTTGGTTGTTTAATACCATACAGTTCATGTCGATTGTGAAACATTTAAATTGTTCTATAAGCTAAGTCGTGAAACAAATTAAATTGTTCTATTAAGCTAAGTTGTGAAACATTTAAATTGTTCTATTAAGCTTAGTTGTGAAACATTTAAATTGTTCTATTTAGCTAAGTTGTGAAACTTTGTTATTGTTGTGAACTGAATTTCAGCACAATGTATCACCATAACCAACTCCGAGACGACCGTATGGTGAGCGGCGGAACAGAACCCTTTAGATCCGTTCTGCACGTGTGTGTGTGTGTGTGTGTGTGTGTGTGTGTGTGTGTGTGTGTGTGTGTGTGTGTGTGTGTGTGTGTGAGAGAGAGAGAGAGAGTGTGTGTGTGTGTGTGTGTGTGTGTGCATGGTCGCTTCAGCTAAATCGCTGGTGCTCCGGACCTACGTGACCCATAACCATGACCTAGGTTCGACATCCTAAAATAGGTGCTACCCGACAAAACCACCGAATTTTTTTTTGACAAAATGCCCTGAAATTAGGCATCGTGCATGGACGACATTTTACAAAGCCGAATGGCACTGTCTCGTGTTCCCCGGTCTTTCAGCCACTTCAGAGTCCCGAGACCATTAGTTGCTGGTCGCTTCCCTCCCGTTTCGGATCTGACCCACGCGCCGCTTGCCTGTAAATTACGCACAGCTGAGAACACACACACACACACACACACACACACACACACACACATACACACACAGCTGTTTGCAGCGCGTCTGGATGCGCGTGGAGGACAGGGAGATAGAGGTGGGGTGATAGATAGCGCGTGTCTCCCAAAAAGAGTAACTGGTCGCCGACAAAGCGTCTTGACCCTTCCACTGCAGAAGTATAAGTGTGTGTGTGTGTGTGTGTGTGTGTGTCCAATAGCCTAATTCCCTCTCTTTTGTTGGTTTGCAGGTGATAGCTGCCTAACTGAAGTTCGCGTTAAGCTGACGTAGTTTATTTTTATTTTTAAATGATCAAGATATTTGAGCGAATACATGGCTGTGCCATATCGTTGCTAAAAAGTGTTCGTTTGCTTTTTTGATTGTTGTCTGATAAACCAATTCAGTACTTTAAATCAGTACTGACTAGACATTTCTAACCGACTAGAAATGTAGCACTGACTGTTAATTGAACAAAATGATTTGTTTCTATTAAGAAATCAACACACAACCGTGAATTCATATATTTAAAAGCTATGTGTGCCAAGCTCCTAAAATCCTAAAACGTTTAAACTGTACTGATGTCTATCTATCTATTTTGAAACGTGAGATAGTGGAGTCGAGGGGTCAGGCATAACCAATGCAACAATCTGGGTCCCAATGAGAAAGCATTGGAGTACAATGGCCTGAATAAAATAGACGGTTTAATTGAATTTGTTAAACAACAAACACTAAACGGGGGTCCTGGATGGCGAAAGGGAGTGAAGATTGAAAAGGGAGAGAGGGTTGGGGGGGGGGGGGGGGGGTGTAAATAGCGTGCATGAATAAAATAAAAGCATGAATTGGATTGAAATGACTTAAAATTGCATTTTATAATCTTATCAGCCTTTCCGAAAGCGGGTTTGGCTTTTGAATATTTTGCAAGGAGGGTGGGAGGAGATGAGGGAGGGCGAGATGGAAGGTGGCATTTGGGATGGTGGTTCGTAAAGTAAAAAAAAATATGCGCATTCAATTGAAAGTTAACTAAGACCGAAATAGACAGCAATGGCGAGACAGCTAGGGGAGGGGAGGGGGGGGGGCTGTCTTTCTTTCCACATTCGCTCTTTTACTCACTTTCTTAATCTGTCGCTCGCTCGCTCATACGCTTTCTGACTGATGTTTTGCGAAGTACATTATCTCGCGCTTCATCTTAATAGAGCGCGCCTCCTCCCTCTTACCCGCCCCTCACCGAAATGCGCGTGCAGCTTCAATAAAGAGCCCATAAAAAGTAAAAAGAACTCATTCACTCATTGTTCTATTGAAGAGAGAGAAGTGCCTCCCTCCCTCCCTCCCTCCCTCTCGCTCTCCCTCCTTTCGCGTCGCCACAGTATTTAAGAGGCGGCTGGGAGGCAGAGGCATCATTCGCTCCAACCGTCAAGCCCGAGTCACACAAATCTCGCCGAAACTTTGAGAGGAGAGAGAGAAGAGGATACCAACAACACAGTGTCAAGTCCAGAACCTTCCTTGCTATATATTCCACCTGAGGTCCAACTATGCCTCGCTCCTTCCTAGTGGACTCCTTCATTTTACGAGAGAACACGGAGAAGACATCAGCGGATACCGGAGCTCCGATTTTCCCCTACGCCATACACCACCACCATCCATCGCATCCGTTCCACGGCTGCCACTCGCGGAAGGCCGGGCTGCTGTGCTTCTGTCCGCTCTGCGTCACGACAGCGGCGGTCACGGCCTCCCAGCTCCACCACCCGTCCGCCCCTCCCGCTCCTCCGGGAATCCCCCCGCTTCTCAAAGCGTCCTTTCCCGGGTTCGGCAGCGCCTCGTACGGTCACGCTAATGGACTGAGTCGGCAGCATGGCTCTGGGGTTCATCTGAGCGTCAGTCCCGGACTTTATCAGGGAGGATACCCGACTGTACACGCCACAGACCCCCGGTATCACTGTATATCTATAGGTGAGTAAAACCGGATGGACTTCTCTCTTCAAATGACATTCATTAGCTCCAAAATATGAATTTAAATGAAACATAGCACATAGCAATTAGAACTGTATTTCATGAACCAACTGTCTGTCCCATACCTTCTTGTTTTCAAATTCTTTTCCACCAGTTTTTCAAGGACTGGCTTTTTTGAATTGCACTTATTTTAGTATATGTCAAAATATCTCAGATTGTGTACAATGTGAAATTGAATATCCCTTTGAATTGACCAGTGTCTAACTTGTTTTCTTCTGTCATAATCTCTCCTGACAGATAACAGTGCGAGCCAGCTTCAAAGCACCAAGCGAATGCGCACGGCCTTCACGAGCACCCAGCTTCTGGAGCTGGAGCGCGAGTTTGGGGCCAACATGTATCTCTCGCGACTACGGAGGATTGAGATTGCCACATACCTTAACTTGTCCGAAAAACAGGTAAAGGAGTTTGATCTGATATCTATCTATCTATCTATTATGCATTTTGATTCGCTGCTGACGTAATGCAATTTACTTCAACAGGTAAAGATTTGGTTCCAGAATCGCCGCGTGAAGCACAAGAAAGAGGGTAAAAACGGCCACAGCGGCGCGCACCGGGTCAGCGGTGGGAGCGCGCACTGTAAATGTGCGTCTATGTCCTCTGCGCGCTGCTCTGAAGACGAAGAGGACGAACTGGCCATGTCACCAGAATCGTCGGGGAAAGAAGACACCGACATGTCGATTACTCCGTGACCCCATCGGAGGCAACGCCTTATATCTTGGCATTGACATTCCTAAGGCAGAAAAGGTGGTCCAGCGACGTGTCCATAACGATTACAAACTTAACTGTATAAAAAATGAAATATTGTATTGTAATGTGGCATTGTCCATTTTATTGTTGGACATTCAAGGCCAAACAAAACACAGCCAAAGTTGCATCTGTACATACGTAAATAAAAGAGTCAGAATATGAATATATAGACAAAGTTTACACATTCGCCCGTGTGTATTCCGTGATGTAACGCCTGGTGGGCTAGTCTCTGGAGAGGAGTTTGAGTGGACGCGTCAGCAGTCATCTCGGAGAAGGGGCCGACACTCTCCTGGACCATCTCCACTGAATATGTGAGGTTCCCTTTCTGTAGCCTACTTAAACGAGGGGCATATGAGATAAGTGTTGATTTTGTACAGAGAGAACAGACATGCTTTAATGCTTTATGTTTCTAGATCAGACTTCATGTACCTGTTTGTGTCAGAACACCACCGATGTATGTCCTGTTTGGACCCAACCGCCACTGGAAGGCTGATTCCAGAGGACTCTCTTTGAAACGTGTACATATGTATGGTTTGACCATGATGTATAAATGTGTATATCTTCAGTTTAATGTAAGAAATTCATCTTTATTTTATGTACATTTAAGATGGAAATTATTGCGCCCGTTTTGGCGTCACGCCAGAGTAACCTTTCTTGCTCTTGAGTGCAAATTTGAGCTTTATGTGTTCGTTTATCATTGGACAGGCCCTAGTGTTCAATCATTTTTGTGTCCACATATCTTTAAGTATTGTTGTATATTAATTTCAGTTTACCTGTACTTGAAAAATATTTATTTATTTAAAAATAAATGACTATTTCTTAGTAAGATGTTGCAAGTAGTATTTCCTCTTTTGTGATTCGACACACACACACACACACACACACACACACACACACACACACACACACACACACACACACACACACACACACACACACACACACACACACACATACACACACACACACACACACACACACACACACACACACACACACACACACAACCAAAGAAATTGTACTAAATCAAATAATCCTCTTGTTTGGCTCATGGCATTTATGAAATTAATAATCACCAGTTAGAGGCATTCCTAAGGTTGCCTCCAACAGCAAAAAACACACACACACACATACCTAACCCTAACCCAACAGCATAAGACACACACACACACACACACACACACACACACACACACACACACACACACACACACACACACACACACACACACACACACACACACACACACACACACATACATACCTGACCCAACACCATAAGACACACATACACACACACACACACACACACACACACACACACATACCTAGCCCTACAGCATAAGACAAGCAGAGTGCTGGTAGCAGGTAAAGAAGATGAGAGGACTGATGTTGGGTTAGAGGTATGGGGCCGACCACGGTCAATCTGAGGGTTAGGTAGGAGAGGAGAGGCGGGACCGATCATGACCTTGCCGTGAAAAGTGAAACACATTTAACGTCAGAAAAATGAAGCATTCTAGAAAGTGTTCTGGACATGAATTCCAGAGTCTGGGGACCTGGGGACCTGGATGAGCACAAGGAGAAAGGGCCTCTATCTGGAGCTGTGAGCCCCAGGAGAAGGAGCCTTTATCTGGAGCTGTGAGCATCAGGAGAAAGGGCTGTGAGCACCAGGAGAAAGGGTCCATCTGGAGCTATGAGCACCAGTACATTAGTGGACAGTGGAGACTGCAGTATGGACTAGGAGACTCCAAGGTAATTACATATCCACCTACTATATGGAAACACCTATATACACATCTATGGCTGACATAGATAGATATGTTGTAGAGGTTATGTTTAAGTTAAGTTTCAACAAACTTCACGTGGGAACTTGTTTGAACGCTACATGATTTGGCCAGGACAGGACAGGACAGGACAGGACAGGAAAGTTCGTTTTGAATGTGGCCAAAGTCATTAGAACACACACCTACTTTGGTCTGCCTTCAGACGCAGGGAGTGCTGGACTCAACGCTAACTTATGTCGGCAGTCAGACATAACCGTCCCCACTCCCTCATCAACTCAGAGACAGAGACTATGGTCTGTTTATACAGTCCACCCTCACAGCAAACATTCAACCTACGAGGTTGAAGCTGTCCGTCTATCTGCGAGACACAAGAGAAAAGAGCAGCGCGAGTCTTTTTGTATTTGGCAAATGGCGCGTGAGCGAGTGAGTGCGCGTGGCGCGCACGAGCCTTGCCTCTCCGCTGCAGCTCGCCTCTAGATGGGAAGAAAAGTAAGAGAGAGAGAGAGAGAGAGAGAGAGAGAGGGAGCGAGAGAGAAGGTCCACTTGAAGTCCTTTATTGACCTAAATGAAAGGCTTTGATTGTTTAAATCCACCGGGAAAGCGCAATAGGGGGGAGCACTTGAATGTTTTTTGAATTAGAAGAAAGCTTGAAAACTGTTTAAATCCAGGAGGAACTCGGCTTAATTGACAACGTATGTTGTTTGCCTGTTTGCTAGTACAAAATAACACAAAATCTAAATTAAGTTCACTGTAAATTCTAATAAGTTCACTTTACTTACAAAAGGTGAGGAACCCGATTGCCTCAAAATGTCTAAGTAAAGTAACTGATTATTTTTAAGTTGTTAAAACTTTAAACTGTTGTTAAAACTTTAAACTTTTTACAGACTACTTATTGTTTTTGAACATAAACTCAAAATTTCAAATGGTTTAAGTGCAAAAATCACATTTACAGTACGTTTTGACAACCACATTGATTGTCATTCAGATAGAAATGTATACTCAATAAATATGTGTTTTTAAGACAAAACGTTGACATTACTTGAAACACTGATTACTTAAGCTGTTCAAGTAAGCTGAACTTCAGGGGACATGTTGTTTAAGAGCGCTGACCACACTCGGACAAGAATACCTGTTTAATGGTAAACATTTCAACAGCTGGCACAGTAAACCCTTAAAGTTGTACTCTTACCATTTGGCCGTACAGAGTTCTGCTTTATGATGTTTGATGAAGGAAACTAAACTCAAGTGGTGAACGGGAGTGTGATCTCAGTCTCATCAAGCTAAATATAACTTATGATATTATTATATTGAAGTTGTCATCATCCTATCTCTTCTCATAACACAGTTCAGAAGGCGCTTTTGGCACAAAACACATAATCACTCACGACACACACACACATGGACATGAAGACGGTTAATCTTCTCGCGGTGCATTTAGCTATAAGCTGTTTATTACCGTTGGTCTCATGGGAGACATAAGACTCTCCCGCGGGACAGACCATCGAGACAATCCCGTGCGCGAGAGGGCTTAGCTCCCAACTCTCAGAGAGCGCGTTTTATTAGCCCTCATAAAAACATAGCATGACAACATGAATATATTTGAATGTATTTTAATACGTAATGCGATACAGTGGAATATTTGGAAGCAATGTATGACTGAGTAGGCGACTGAAAACACAAACTCTGCCACTGCTTCTCCGGCTGGGTTATTATGCTCTTTGT